>NC_051218.1:8455000-8470000 GCF_015220715.1 Pygocentrus nattereri
GTCAAGTCAAAGTTTCTTTGTATACAGGCGTCGTCCCAAAGCAGCTTTACAGAAGAATCAGGGTCTGAGCCCCTGGACTCTGGTCCACATCAGAGAAGGTTTGACAATCAGTATAAAATACGGAAAAGGGGAAAAGCAGGAGAAGCCATGTCTATGATTAACAAATGCAGCAGTGTCATCAGGAGGGTCAGTTCATGCAGGCGAGGTTTGCACAACATCGTGCAGCAGGAAGCTCTATGGTGGTCAAACTGGTCCAGAAAGCAGGTGAGCAGTGGGCATCCTATCAGTCCAGATGAAGCAACAGAATCAGACCACAAAGGATGGGCAATTATTCACCTTAGCAAAGAAACAACAGAAGCAGTTTGGCAGTTATTTCTTCCACTCCTTGGTAGCATCCTCTTGCCAGTGTCTTCCATTTTTGATTTTAGCTTTATTCCTCGTTAACGCTCATATTTTACATCTTCTGAAAACCGAACTTCCGATTTTAACTAGAAGTTGCTTTTTATTGTAAACAACGTATTTCATAGTGAGCTTAATTCTTGAAATTCTAGCTGTTTATGTTTTCTGAAAAAGGGGCCTTATTTACCTTAATTTCAAATGAATTCATTAGGAATGTCTAAGAGGAGGCAAACCTTTGAGATCGCCACAAAATAATGTATCTGCTGACCTGCACGTTACTACTTTGACATTTAGACAAGCAGTTTTCAGTATGGAAACTGTAAAAGATGTTTTAGTTCATCAATGTTTCTGTCCTAGTTTTCATTTTGTGAAACTCTTATTTTGATATCGCGCGGGTTGTAAAGGAGGTGAACCTCTGGCGGCGGGTTCACGGGCGAGGCGGGGAACGTGACGTGGAAGAACCAAACGGCAAACTGAGCCCCCAGCTAGAGTGGGAACCTGGTATTTTGTGTTTGAGTTTCGTTTATAACTCGTTTTCTCCTTTCTTTACAATGCATATGATTTTCTCTGTACATGCTAATTCATGTTCAAAGCTACGATTTTTTGTCATGCTAATTAGCTTAAAAACTCTTGAAACTCCAGTAATGATTGTCTAGATTCACTCATATTATGTGAAATGCTGTATTGTTTTTGTTTTGTGGCATACTTTGCAGGTTAAGCATGAGTTTGTGTATGGAAGTAAAATGTGCTTCTATATGTAGAGTTCTTACCTCCTCTACTGCATATGACCCAAGAAACAAGCTAGAATATAGCCTTGTTTCTTCATTACGCTATCAAATGTTCATATTCTCATTTTTATTGGAGAAATTGAACTGTATTTTGTTTTCTTCATGGAAATGTTTTTCTGTTTCTGGTTTTCCATAGCTCTTACGGTGTGTTTATATCACATCACACAGCATTAAAATTTTCATAAACCACCAGTTGGCTTTTCTGCTTTCTGGCTGGGTGGCTACAGTAAGAGCTTCACCCTCATCGATTCTGGTCTACATGCTTCTATGCTGCTACATCCCCTGGTGTTTTCTACAGTGGGCTCTCAGTTGTGCAGTGTTGCATATTCCTACTACGGTGGAGCAACAGTCTAAAGAACTCGGTGTATCAATCAGAGAAGAACACAGCTACAGCAAATTCAAGGAGTTAAATGCATCAGAACTGTGAGTACTGTTGGCAAGGTGAGGAACTTTTCAAGGCAAACCATATGGACTGATGTGGGCATTGAACATCTCCCACTCAAATGAAATTGAAAGTAAAACCCATCTTCAAGTGTGAATGAATATTTATGATAAAGGACATTTATTGCAAGTGATTGAAGTGTCTAAGGTTTGTTTTTAATTCAGTTATCTAAGACATAGCATTACAATGCATTTTCCAGTACTGGTGTATATGTGTTTTATAATTGTACAAGTGAACCTTTCCACCTTTGTCTTGTTCAAGCCTCTCTCTTCCATTTAACACTAGATGTAAGGCAAAATGAATGACTCAGCAGCAGTAGATTATTCAAATGCTGGAGAGTTTGAGGAGCAGATTGACAGTCTCCAGCATGAAGTCCAAGATCCAGTAATTATGTCTCTTAAAGCTTTAAAGACATCAGAGATGCATTACTTAAAAGGAGCAACTCGAGCCAAAGAAAAAACTGATTCTCACGACAAACTTCATGAAGCTGATAAGGAACTTCCACACCCTTGACGCTCTGGATGAACATGGTGTCCTACTGAAAAGATGCTTGCATTTCAAAAGGAAGAAGCTCAGAGAAAAGAAAAAAGCTTACTCTTCATGTATGATCATTGGAAAAGTCATGCACACAAGGCAAGAGATCAGCTAATGTCAGATATTCCAAAGTGTTACTTAGGACTTCTCATCAACTCTTTGGGAAAGGGTAAGGAAGACATCTTGGCACAAGCTCAGTTAAGGTGACAAATGGATGCTAGCGAAGCTGTCACGATGGATATTGTCAAAATCGCCTATGAGAGAATGGTAGGAATTAATGGTGAGTTTAATGCAGAACATGAAAGGGGTCATCTCCAAGAGCTGCTTGATTGTGATTATGCACATTCAATCTATGGATCAATCATTTTGCAGAGAAGTTCTAGATCAAGCCTTTATTCTGCCGCCTCATTGGTGGTGGCAAAATGGGCAGATGTAGCAGCCGAACTGGCAGCAAAAGCAGATGCGTATGGAATGCTGCTCAAAGAAGAGAAACAAAGGGAGGTTATAGAACAACAGCTCTATAAGCTCAGCAGCAAGGATTGGAGCGACTGCAGGCAGAGAAAGAACTAAAAGCAGCAAGAGCTAGGTTGGAAGCCTGTGATCAGGAAGCAGCTCAAGAAGCTGCCACACATACGGACGCCAACCATAGCATCAAATGTAAAAAGGTATGTGTCACATTTTGAACGGGTTGGGAGGAAAGACGCCAGCGGCAGGGGTGAAGGCAGAGAGCAAATTTATTTTTTTAAACACAACTTAAATGGCTTTTCAGCCTGTCACATTAACGTCTTGTGGACTCATTCAGTTTGGCTCCCTCTCGTGCCTTGCCGGGGTCTTCTTCTCTCTCGAAGTTCTGCCGCCTACTGAAGGGAGCGATGGCTATAAGTAGGCTGGCAGAAACAAGGCACAGGTGAGCATCGTCAGCTACTTAACCCACTGGTTCAACTGGATCAGCTTCTCTGTTCCGCACTCGGCCATGCCCCCTTCTCCACGTAATGCAGCACTACTTGTCCAGCCGTTATTAGTCAACCCAGTAGTGCAGCATATATATGGGTGGCCCCCACATGTAGGTGGCCCAGCCCGCAAGGTTTTAGATGGCACCTTCTACAGAATTGACAGTGAAGCCTTTCGAGATGTGGTCAACCATTCACCATTCATAGAGCATTTCGAACAAGACTTGCAAATCGGCCAAAATTTCAGCCGAAGTATGCTGTAGGGCTTAGAGATCTGTCTGATTTTCTGAATGCTTGCAAAGATGCTATTTATTATGTCAAGGGTCTTGAAATACTCAACAGCTGTGAAGAGAATCAAAAAATCGTTCAAAAAATTCCTGACTGGATCCTGATTCGCAATAGAACAGACAAGTTACCCAAGCCTTAACCGAGAAGCAAGAGTTCCCAAGTTTAAGGACTTTGCTGCCTTTGTGGCCATGGAAGCTGAAGTTGCCTGCAACCCAGTAACTTCTTTTGACACTCTCCATTCCTTGGATTCCACCTCTGATAAACGCAACCTGCAAGAGCACAAAAAACCCAACGCTAGTGTGCTCAGCAGCCAAGCAGCTACAGACAGTGAGAGTCAACGGTCATCCAAGAAAGGTGTAAAACCCCCATGTATGCTTTGTCAAGATCATAGACACCAGCTTTATGGCGGCCCTAAATTCACAGCAGTGTCCTTGGAGGAGTGACTATGTGCTATGTACTATGTGAAGGGAAGAAAGCTATGCTATGGGTGTTTGAAACTTGGTCACAATGCTAAGGAGTGTTGTCGTCATCATCACATCTGTGACGCTTGTAAAGCAAGACATCCAACATGTCTCCATGATGACAGTTATATGAAAAGGGAACCTCCCACATCCTCTTCTGACTCATGGCAGAGTAAAGCAAATGAGGCAGCAATGCCAATGTCACTCAGCATAGCTGGAGAAAGTTCTCCCAGCACATCTATGTTTGTGCCAGTGTGGGTGTCAACAAACAGTAATATATGGAAAGACTTGTGTATGCTCTTCTAGACACTCAAAGCAATACTACTTTTGTTGAACAGGGAGTAAGTGACATTTTGCAAACTTAAAAGTATCCAGTGAAGCTCAAATTGATGAGCTCCAGCCACTCAAAGACTGTGAAGAAGGCCTGCTTATCAGCTATAACTGCTTGAGAGCATTGACACCAAGCAGGTTATTCTAGGAGGAAATGATGAGCCTTTTGCCATTCAGACAGACTTAGGATGGAGTATTGTGAGGTGTTCTTCGCTCACCCTGGACTCCTCTTTATGCACTAGCTTGTGTCATCACATTTCTGTCAGAGAGCTACCACCTGTAACTCCTGCAGATGTCATTCATATTCTAGAATCTGACTTCAAGGATGTAAAGGAAGACAGCAAGACAGTTTCTCAAGAAGATGCCACGTTCCTTGACAAGTTATGCCTAGTTCACACTACAAGATTTTAGCCTGGTTTTTCAGTCGCCGACTGTTTTTTGTAGATCGCCGACAGAAACCTGTGGTCGGAGGCAAATCGGCGATCACTTGGCGCTCGCTCATTCGTGTAGTGTGAACGTCTGAAAGACGCTTGCCGAGCCATCGCCGAGTGGTCGCCGACTAATCGCAGACGCCTGGCAAATGTTTAATATCTAGCCCAGTCGGCGACTGTGAGTCAACAGCAGCGTGTAGCTACAGCCAATGGGAACACGTAGAGAGAGAACCGCGTCGCCGTTGAAGATCTCTCTGCACGACAGTCAAGGAGTACACAAACAGAATAATGGCTACAAGAGGTTCTCGCTCTACTGGGACACAAGAAATGGAGGAACAGTTGATAGAGCTTTGGCTTTGGATAGAGCTTTTGGCTTTTCTTACTACAAATCAGCGCAGTGACAACTTTGATTGCTTGTTTTTTGACGTCCATTTTGGAAATTACCTATCTTACCTACCTTCTACGTGGTATTGCTAGTTCTCACGAGAGTTTAGTTTTCGTGTGTTCTCGTGTTTTTGGACAGCAACCAGATGAGTCTGCGATTCCCCAGGGTGAAAGTCGCTTAATTCGTGAGCCCATGTCGCCGATCAGTCATGTAGTGTGAAAGCCACAACAACTGAAAGACTCGCAATTACAGCACAACCAGTCATGTAGTGTGAACGGCACAAAAACCTGACGACTGAAAAAGTCGTGTAGTGTGAACCAGGCTTTAAGTGAGGGTATATGGAAAAACAGTGAAGGTCACTACAAAATGCCTCTCCCCTTCAAGAAGAGACCCAGTCTACCAGACAACAAGGATTTAGCGATTCTGTGACTCAACCGCCTAAAAAGGAAATTGGCAAAGGACGGCAAGTATAGGGAGCATTATGTTAATTTCATGAAAGAGATTATTGATAAAGGAGATGCAGAGGAAGTCCAAGACCAGGGTGTTGAAGTTGAGAGATGGTATATCCCACACCATGGCATCTACCACACAAAAAAGCCAGATAAACTTTGAGTAGTGTTTGACTGTTCAGCTAGATATAAGGGAACAAGCTTAAACGACCATCTTCTCACTGGGCCTGATTTGATGAATAACCTAATTGGAGTTCTCATTAGGTTTTGGCAATACACCATTGCAATAATGTGCAATGTCGAAGACGTTCCACCAGTGTCATGTATATGAAGCCGACAGAAACTTTCTGCGTTTTCTTTGGTGGAGCAATGAAGATTTCAGCACAGAGCCAAATCCGTATGAGGGTACATCTGTTTGGCGCTGTTTCCTCTCCTGGATGTGCCAATTATGGGCTGAAGTATCTGGCCCAGGAGATCTTTATCCTCTGGGTGCCCAGTTCATCACAAGGGACTTCTACATGGATACTGGAGTTACAAGTGTGGATCACGTCAATAATGCCGTTCAGCTTGCAAGGGAAGCTCATAAACTTTGCACCAACGGTGGTCTTCGATTGCACAAGTTTGTGTCCAACAATAGATCTGTCTTGCAGAGCATGTCACCATCAGAGAGGTCAGCTGATGTCGGGAACTTTAATCTAGCCTTTGATGACCTACCATCAGAGATAGCATTAGAAATCCAGTGGGACCCGAAGTCCGACTGTTTCAAGTTCAGCGTCAACCTTAAAGAACAACCTGCAAATCACCGTCGAGTTCTATCTACAGTTGCCTCACTATACAATCCCTTTGTACCTCCATTCGTGATTAAAGGGAAATGGATTCTTCAAGAGATGTGTAGGCGTGGCTTAGGCTGGGACGACACTTGGGGGGATGAGCTTTGACTGAAATGGGAATGCTGGAGAAGTGATCTAGCCAATTTGAACCAGGTCATCTTATCACATTGTCATGCACCAGATGAATTTGGAAGGATTACAAAGACCAAATTGCATAATTTTTCTGATGCTAGCGTAACAGGATATGGTCAGTGTTCCTACTTGAGATTTCATAATGAAAATGGAGATGTGCACTGCTCTAGTCATTGGGAAATCCAGAGTAGCTCAAACAAAGATTACTACTGTTCCCAGGTTGGAATTGATGGCCGCTGTTGTTTCGGTGAAGATAAGCAACATGCTTCAGGAGGAGTTGGCATCTCTTGAGGCAGAGGATTTATTCTGGACTGACTCCAAGGTGGTTTTAGGGTATATAAGGAAAGAATCAAGACATTTCCACATGTTTGTTGCAAACAGAGTCCAGAAAATACACCTCAGCTCAAACCCTCAGCAATATAGGTATGGTTCATCTAATGATAATCCTGCTGATCATGCCTCCAGAGGCCTGTCTCTCTGTGACCTTCTGATGTCTATCTGGTTCATGGGTCCAGAATTCTTATGGAAGAGGAAACTTCAGCTGCCAGTAGATGTTACTCCAGAGCCAGAGATAGGAGACATTGAGGTCAGAAATGCTCAAACTTTTGAGAACCAAAACAACAGAGCAAGTGAACATAGTTGATCGTCTCTCCAAGTTTCCATCTTGGTCATGGGCGCTTAGAGCTCTAGCATGAATTCTTAGATGCATCAGCAAGAACAAGTCAAGCTGGCTCTCTACTGTGGAGGAGAGAGAAAATGCTGAGCGCCTTACAATTAGGAATTTGCAGGGCCAAGTATTCCAAGAGGAGTTGAATCTCCTGAGCGAAGGAATTCCCCTACCATCTCACAGTAGGTTGCACCAGCTAAACACATTCGTTGACTGGGTTGGTCTGCTTAAGGTGGGAGGAAGATTGCGTAACCCGTCTCTTGCCTTATTCAAACATCCAGCAATTCTCCCCAAAGATCATCACATCACAATGATGATTGTTGCTCATAATCATGAAAAGGTTGAGCATCAAGGCAAAGGTCTCACCCTTAACAAAATAAGGTCAAGTGGCTACTGGAGTCCAGGGGTTGGCCACACAGTAGCATCCTATATTCATCGCTGTGTAACATGCAGAAACCTCACGAGACCTGTGGAGGAGCAAAGGATGGCTGACTTGCCTCCCGAACGTGTAGAACAGTCACCTCCATTTACTTATTGTGAAATGGACTGTTTCGGCCCATTTTTTTACAAAGCAAGGATGGAAAGTGAACAAAAGATATGGTCTTCTCTTAACTTGCTTTTACTCAAGGATGATTCACCTTGAGATGCTCGAAGATATGTCGACTGACGCCTTCATCAACAGTATCCGATGCTTCGTTGCCATCCATGGTGCAGTGCGACAAATAAAGTCAGATCAAGGGAGTAACTTTGTCGGAGCAAAACATGAACTTAGGGAAGCTCTTAAAAAGGTGGACTCAGAGTGCATAGCTAAGTTCCTTGTCAAGAAGCACTGCAACTTCATCATGAACGAACCCTGTTGAAGTCATGCTGGTGGTGTCTGGGAGAGATGGATTAGAACAGTCAGAAGTATTCTCAGATCCACAATTTCCCTCTCTTCAGATAAGCTGAATGATGCTTCTTTACAAGCCTTTCTGAATGAAGCGATGGCTATCGTGAACAGCCGTCCACTTACAGTTGACAATCTCACAGACCCAAACAGCCTTGAACCCCTTACCCCAAATCATCTCCTCACCCAGAAAACTGACAAAGCTCTACCCCCACCTGGCAAATTTATCAGGGAAGACATTTATGCTAGGAAGAGATGGCGCCATGTACAATATTTAGCTAAACAGTTTTGGAGCCAATGGCATAAAGAGTACCTTGCTACCATTGCCATCAGACAGCACTGGCACTCACCAAAGAGAAACATTCAAATTGGTGACATTGTGATGATTAAGGATGATGATCTGCCCACGTGTGAATAGCGACTGGGTCGAGTGTCAGAGACAACTCCTGGTAAGGATGTATTCATCAGAAGAGTCAAGGTGCAGCTAAGAAAGGTGAACGTCTAAGCAAGCTGTCGGTGGTGGACCGCCTGGTTCAGAAGCTGGTCCTGTTACTGGAGACAGGTTGCTCTTTTCACAGTCTCTTCCTTCAGATCCTTTTGTTTTCCTCATGGTTTTGTATCCCTATAAGTCTGAGTAATGTTGTTGATGTTTGTCATTTCAGTCAGGGAATCATTTGTGCTTTGTATGGTGATCATTTTCTGTTATAAATCACTCATGATTGGTGGTAGTGTAGGATATGTTTTAGTTCATCAATATTTCTGTCCCATGCTAGTTTTCCATTTTGTGAAATATATACAAATGATAGGGTCCTCTTATTTTGATATCGCGCGTGTTGTAAAGGAGGTGAATCTCTTGCCGTGGGTTCACAGGCACTGGTGTGAATCCTGGACAAAGTGGGGAACGTAAAGTGGAATAGAAAAACGGCAAATTGAGCCCCTAGCTAGAGTGGGAACAAGGTATTTTGTGTTTGAGTTTGGTTTGTAACTCTCTTCCTTTCTTTACAATGCATATGGTTTTCTCGATACATTCTAATTTATGTTCAAATTTACAATTTTTTGTGAAATGCTGTATTGTTTTTGTTTTGTGGCATATTATGCAGGTTAAGCATGAGTTTGTGTATGGAAGTAAAATGCGCTTCTATATGTATAGTTCTTAACACATTTATTGCATATGACTTAATATACAAGCTAAAATATAATCTTGTTTCTTCATTACACCATCAAATGTTCATATTCTCATTTTTATTGGAGAAATTGAACTGTATTTTGTTTTCTTCATGGAAATGTTTTTCTGTTTCTGGTTTTCCTTAGCTCTTATGGTGTGTTTATATCACACCACATGGCATTGAAATTTTCATAAACCATCAGTTGGCTTTTGTACTTTCTGGCTGGATGGCAGCAGAAACACTTATAAACCTAGACTAGTGTTTTGTAGATACATTGTGAAAAAGACAAATTTCTGGTTTATCACTCAGTGACCATGAGTTTGCATCTAGCTCCTTCCAGTTTTATACCAGATTTAGACACTAAGTGTGGGAAAAGCAGCAGAAGGGCCAGTCTGGTACCTCAGACCCAAGGTCACAATGACACAGTTGAAATATAAAAGTCTAGTGCTGCACTAAAATGCTCTACTCCGCCAACATGAGAGGGCTGCTGGTTTTGGCGACTGTATTTGTGGCCGTTTTTGGCAAGGAGACCTTTGAGGGGTAGGAATTCTCATCTTTTCTTTTGCATATTTTTAGAGTTGTACGATTATAGGCTCAAGAAATAGAAATTAAATAGAAATTTATCTCACTGTGTCGCAGAAAGATGAATGACAGAAGAAATACTGACTCATTAAAGAGGAATTCCATGATTTGTTAATTGTATGTTCTGTAATTTTCTGTAATTCTATCTTTGAGATATAAACAAGGCCTTGCAATATGGCTGCGATGGCTAATACTAATTATAATCTAAAATGACCAGTCAACCTAAATGTGTCTTCTGAGTTTTTATATATATATATATATATATATATATATATATATATATATATATATATATATATATATATATATATATATATATATATATAATTTGTGATGGTAAAATGCTAAATCTGAAGAATTTCCTTTTGGTATTATTTTACCTGTGTGGATCTCTCCACCAAAGACGATTAGTTTTCAAAAAATGCATTTTAAGCCATTAAGCCAAAACCTTACTCTAAAACTATCATAAAACAACTTCTCAGGCAACTTATTTTGTGTTATAACTTAACATGAGGGAACTTTATGGGGCAGTAAATGCTTTAGACATCCAGTTCCTATTTTCATACACATGACCACCTGTTTCTCTTGCACAGCAGATTTCACAGTAAATCTGAATGACTTTATATACATCATAAAGATTGAAAAAAAAAATCACTGGACAATATACTGGACATTAATTATGACCCCAACCTCTCACTGTAGATATTGGCATTCATAACCATTAGCACAAGATATAGATTACCAAGTAGAAATTATTTGAAAACATTATCATTCATTGAATACATATTTAATGTCTCTGATGTATTTCACAGTCACCAGGTTCTACGCATCACTGCAACAAATGAGGTGCAGATCAACCTCCTGAAGGAACTGTCTGAGCTGGAGCATCTTCAGGTAAAACTGCATACAAACAGCTATTTATATGAGGACACCAAGAATGCGGATATTGTTACAATGGCAGACATATATGCATTACCATAAACAAATATGTATTTGTTCTCTTGTTTTTGCAGCTGGACTTCTGGATGGAACCCGTTCATGAGTCTTTGCCTGTAGATGTTCATGTTCCATTCCGCAGTCTGCAACCTGTCAAGTCCTTCCTGGCTTATAATGAAATCCACTATGAAGTCATGATCAAGGATCTTCAGGTAAGATTATCTACATAGAAAGGAGGTTTCAGATATTCCTCAGTTATCTGGGAGTGATTCTGGTCTAAACATTGCCATGTTTAACCATATTCTAGCATATATTATATAACATATATTAGCATATGACATATATTAGCCAATAGTTCTCTCCAGTTCTCTAAAACTCCATTGCTTGTCTTTACCACCAGGATCTTCTGGATATGGAACAGCGTCAGATGCTGAAATCTCGTGCTCTTCAGCCCAGATCCACTGATGATTACGACTACACCAATTACCACACTCTGGATGAGGTCAGCACAGCAGTTATTTAATGTGCTGACCATAACTATGTTCCATATAACTCTGAAGTCTCTGCAAAGACATAACAAATGTATAAGCATGAGGCAACAGTACATTGATAATGTGTGTCAAGATCAATTTATTTCATTGCTGTTGTACCCTGTTACCATTTTGGAGATATGTCTTAGTTTTTGTCCTTGTTTCAGAAAAATAGTTAAAGGTCTGTAACTGGGGCAGCACCCCTCTTGTAACTGGGGTGGTACTCTAAAGGGGTACATCTCAGTATCTTTAGTTAGGGAACATAACTGTACAATAATCCATTGAAATGATGTTCTCTAAGTTGTATCGACTCCACACACCCCGGCACGTCTCCAGGCCTTTTGTTTTATTGTTCTGTTTTGAAACATTAGGTTATGCTGTACCTTTGAGGCAACATTTACATTGATTTTACATTGTTTGTACCTTGATTAATGAAAAATGTACCTGCACGGAAGGTCATAAAACAGCTTTATTGCATTATTGCAGTCAAGAGATGTAGCCAAGGGGTGACCTGAGTGCCCAAGTTCTGGAAAGTAAGACTATTATCAATGAAGCTGTCACTAGAGGAATGTTCTCCTACCTACCCTAACAATTTCCTGTGAAAATCTGCCATCAAGGCAATTCCTGAGAAGGTACAAGACTGAGATGTTGATGCATGCAGCACTCAGCTTGTTATTGTTCTAATATCTCTGATAGGCTAGTTTGTTAAGCAAACAGTTCAGTAAATGCTGGTCAAAACCTTAACATTATGCCTTGTTCATTCATTTTGCATAAAGAATCAGCCATGATTTGCCCTAACACAGTTCAATGTACCTAAATACACTTTCACATCACTATAGAACAGTATTTTGTTTGGTTATATGTTATGCTGTATGTGGATCACATGACTGAAGATCATCATTTTTTTTTAACAGAACACAATCAAAAACAGGAGAAAACAGGAGTTCCAGCTGTTTTTCAAAATGTTATTTAATTAATTGATTACAAATCAGCTGCTGTAACAACGTAGCACTAATATAAGTGCAGAAGAAAGTTATTAACTACTTTTCATTTCATTTCTTCCCAGCAGTTTGCCACCCCTCTAAAAACTCTGGGTCTAACTTGGCCACCCCATTGTTAACATTCTGGCTACACCCCTGCAGTCCACCTAAAACTGTCTAGGTTCACTCAACTGAAATAAATCATTGTCATTTGACCATTGCTTTACCTTCATTGCTCTGATTTTCAGATCAACAGCTTCATCGACATGCTGGTGAAGGAGAACCCTAGACTACTTCGCAAAATTGAGATCGGCCACAGCTACGAGAAACGTTCCCTGAATGTTCTGCATGTAAGTAACAGTCATCAACAAACTTTGAGTAACAAATCATTTTAACATAAAATGCAAAGCATTTGGACAGGGGTCCACCACGCTTCACACTGCACCACTACCACTGAAAAGTAACATGCATATCCATTAGTTTTCTTTCTCTCTCACATAGTTTAGCACTGGTCCTAACCGCCCTGGTATCTGGATCGACACTGGCATCCACTCTAGAGAATGGATCACTCAGGCCAGTGGAACCTGGTTCGCCAAGAAGGTTCATTTCAGAACTTTAATACACCATCTTGTATCTTGAGAGAGCCTTAAATACACACAGTTGCAAGTTTCTTAACAACTGTAACAGTGTAACTCTGCTTTCTTTGTGTAGATTGCAACTGACTACGGACGTGACGACGCTCTTACCGCCATCCTTGACAACTATGACATTTTCCTGGAGATTGTCACCAACCCCGATGGATACGATTATACACACAAAACTGTGAGTCTTAACATGTCCTAAAAATGTGTTTTTAAAGTATTTGTGCAACTCTACAGCAGCTGGTCTGTCTTGCATGCACAGCATGATCTACCAACAAATTTTCAATGATGTGCAAGTCAGGGAGCTGTGAGGGGTATTGCAAAAGCCTCAGCTTGCCTTTCTTAAAGTAGTTAATGGTGGATTTTGAGGTGTTTTTTTTTATCTTTGTGCTGCTGTAGAAGTCAGCCTCTTTTCAGCTTCAGTTTCTTAATGTACTGTTTCATATTTGCTTCTAAAATCTGCTGATATTTAGTAGAATCAATCTATCTACTTAGTGCCACTGGCTGTCACACAACCTCAAAGCACACTAGATCCACCCCCATACTTAACAGTTGGCAAGGTGTTCTTTTCATTTAATGCTGCTTTTTTACTCTAAACATAACTTTGGTGAAATGTGGCCAAACACTTAATGTCTAAAGAGTTTTTACTTCAACAGTTCTTCACCAGTTTTGCATATATTGACTTGTTCTATATATTTTTATCTAAAATTTTGCACATGACTATGTATATGACTTTTTGTATTCTTTCATGTGTTTAGAACCGCATGTGGCGCAAGACTAGGAAACCTGATCCTGATTCAGATTGTGTTGGAGTAGATCCCAACAGGAACTGGAGTACTGGCTTCGGAGGTACAGTATATGCAAGTTCTAAATAATTTTAAAATGAAGTGTCTGTGCAAAATGCAAATAAAAACCAAATGCAATTATGTGCCAATCACCTAAACAAAATTCAGTCACCTAAAAATACGAATTCAAAAGCCCATTTTGAATTTGATGCTGACAACACGCTCCAAAAATTTGTGACGTGGCAACAGAAGGCCGGTAAAGTTGTGTAGTGCTAAAAAAAAAAACGCTTGGTGGTTAATTGGCAACAGGTCAGAACATGACGGAGTTGAAAGAGCATCCCAGAGAGGCTGAGTCTTTCACAAGGAAACAATTCAAGAATAACGTTTCTGAGTGTGAAATAGCTTTTCGTCATCTATGGTATATAATAACATTAAAAGATTCAGCGAATATTCCTGAGAAGTGTCCTGTGGTCCGACAAATCAAATCACTCAGCTTGTTATCAGTGCACAGTTCAAAAGCCAGTATTCATGATACTATAGGGGTGCGTTAGTGTGCATGACATGGGTGTTGTGGCACCATTAATGCTGAACATTAGATCCATGTTTTGGCAACATTTGCTGCCATCCAGACAACGCCTGGTGGAGAAGGCCTTGCTTACTTCAGCAAGGCAAAGCCAAACCACATTCTGCATGTATTATAGCAGCATTGCTCATATTAAAAGAGTCCGGCCACTAACCTGGCCTGCCTGCAGTCCAGAACTGTCACCGCTGATAACATTTTGCAAATTATGCAATGGAAAATACTGCAAATGAGATCCTGAACTGTCGAGCAGTTGAAATCCTATATCAAACAAGAACAGGAAAACATTTGGCTTTCAGAACTACAGCAGTGTCTCCTCAGTTCACAAACAAAAAAAAACAGGTGATGAAACACAGTGGTAAACATGCCAAAACAATAAAATTACTCAGTTTTTATATTTGATAGGTTGTCTTTAATATTTTCCTTTAAAAATGCATCCCGACTTTTGGGACTGGGGTTGTAGATCATTTCTAAATGCTTTGATATTTTCCATAGGTGCTGGCTCCAGTAGTCACCCTTGCTCCGAGACCTACCGTGGACCATATGTTAACTCAGAGTCTGAGGTCAAGGCCATTGTGGACTTTGTGAAGTCCCATGGTAACCTCAAGGCCTTTCTCTCCATCCACAGCTACTCTCAGATGTTGCTCTTCCCCTATGGAGACACCAGTATTCCTTGCCCAGACCATGAAGAACTTGTGAGAAACACAAAATTCAATTTCTTCTCCATATATTATACTTAGTGTACCATCTTCAGGTCTATCAGTACTTTAAGACTTTTACTTGAAAAGTCTCCCTACTATGTTTTCACAGAATGAACTTGCAAGGAAG
>NC_051218.1:8792500-9022500 GCF_015220715.1 Pygocentrus nattereri
ATTATTGGGCCTTTGTAAAAGTCTCTGTATATTAGATTAATCGTCAAAATAATCCAGTTTCAGCTGCTAATATAACCGATGGTCACAGCCTAGATGGAACGCTTTACTTTAGCAGTTTGAGACACTTTCACTTTAGTCTGAGAGACATTAAACACACCGCAGAGGTCCAAGACCAAGTAGGGTCTTCTTTGAGTGCCCCTGACTCACTGTGGTTTTTCTGTGCCCCAGAGGAAGAGCCAGGAACACTGCGGATAACAGAATGATGCAGAGTCTGCTCATTATTAAGAGCAAAGTTTTCCAAATGTGGCAAATTTTGCTGTTAACTTTCTTCTGCTGCCAGATAGAAATTGAGGGATTACAAAAGGAGCTGGGGACAGTTTATTTTGAGACAGCTGAAGATTTACTACACTAGTGGTGTCTGAGCTGGTGACTGGTGCCTTGAGACTAGAAAACATCACACACATAATTCGATATTTCCTGCACATTAAATGCAGAAATCTGACCATCCATGACTTCTCCAGCTGTTACGCCCCTGGAACTCCATGCAGTTGCTATTAGGCTACTGATGCGCATTCAGACGCAGTCATAAATTTGATTAACTCATTGTATGTGGATGGATTTATTGACCTAAATAAGCCAAGTTCGCACAGAGTAGGTCGTAAAGCCGGTGCCCAACCCAGGATCCTTCTTGCTGTGCTTTCTGCCACACATTCTGTTTATGAAAGAGACCTTCGCTGAAGTGCCTCTTGAAGTCTGCTTTCAATAATGACCTTATAAATAATGAGGTTAATCATTGGCCAAAGGTCTAACTCAAAGCCTGCACATGATGGTCAGATGCTTCAATAAACTGAATGGCAGATATGAATGCTTTAGATTTTGCGTACTAACTGATACGCGATGGGTTTTATTCAGAGGTTCAAGCTTGCTGTTCTAATAAATGCTAAAAGCTTTTATTCCTCTAATAAAGAAGACTTATCTGAGGTGACTCACTGGTAGCGAAAGGTAAAGGATGTAAAGAAGCCCCCATCTACAAGCCGCAAACAAGTCCCAGTCATGAAAAAATCCCCAGCCGTTATGCTCAGCATGTTCCAAACGGAGATATGAATCACTCCACTTCAGCACTCACAATGCAACCACGCGGAAGTGCACTGTGGACCATGATTGCTGGAGATTTTTGGAACACGCTGTTTCCTTATTATGTGTCACTAATCTAAGATTTTAGGGGCATGAGTTATTCTCCTGGCTTTCTCCGTCCGCTGATGCTTATCTTGGCAATAATGACACAGCAAATGAGTTAGAGTAAAAAAATCAAGCAGTTGCTAAAATAGAACATGCCATGTGCTTCAGATAATTATTTACTGGAGATAATATTTATTGGTTCCCATGTAAGAGCTGTGGTGGGTGTGGATCTATGGCAGAAATGGCAAATCTGCAGAAGGAACTTGTATTTTAAGCAGTTTTTAAGCATTATTGCAAATGGTGCTCATGCACTTGGTGCTTTAGATTCTTTACTAGACATATGATCTACTTTAAACTGCAGCTACCATATGTTTTACACATACACCCTTCAAAAAGTGGGTCCTTAGTGGTTCTGTAGTGAAGGCAATGGTTAGATTTAGAACTTTGAACACTCGAGGAACCATATGAATACTAAATGGTTCTTTGCATGGTTATTGTATATGGTTCTTTGAAGAAAAACTGGTGCTGCTATAGTTCCAAGTGACGGAAAACTTTTTGTTAAAGGTTTATCTTTACACATCAAATAACACAAAAGGCTTGGTTTTATTTGTGTTTCAAGAGGATTTTATGGATGTACACGTGCATGTCCATGGAAAATTCACTAGAATTATGATAAAGGACTCTTTATCTAGAACTAAAAGCTAACCTGCTGCCGAGAAGCATTTACATAAAAATCGCAGTGTATCTGATTGAGGTGTGATTTCCTTAAGCTACAACATTCATTTAAATTTCATTTATAGTTGTTTATCCATTGTATTGTGTCTCTTATCATCAAAGGCTATTTGCAAAGAGTAAACATGCCTCATTAGTTCCAGTAGAAGCGAATTCAAGCAAAACAAGATGAATTATAAAGGCCTTTCTTTCTTTTTTATATGACCTTTTTACAGTTATATTCTGTTTTTCATCGTTCCCATAGTTCCTGTAATTGTTTCTACACAGGCTTTCCAAAAGTGGTGCAAATGGACATACTGCAATGCTAAACTGGTCACAATAGTGATAGTGACCAAATTTGTACACTCATTGTGTAAGCTCACATATTTACTTGAATGGCCTTTAGTTTGTCCTATGAGTAACAGTGTCAAACTCTAGAAGCAAGAGCCCCACCCATGTTTGATCTTCCATGTAGCTACTCCAGCCCCGGGTGGTTCGTCTGAAATTTGAGAAATAACTGCCGTGAATTTATGAACACATTGGCTTTTGACAGAGGAGGACATGCTGCAGTGGTCACATAGTGGTCAACCTGTGCAAAAATGAAATAAAAAAGGCTTCAGATATCTTCAGGTATGGAGGTCCCATGGAAGACAGTTCCTCTTTGCAGCTGTAAAGTATGAGTTAGAATACATTAAGGCATGGATTAAGCCTAGTTCTGGACTAAATTGCAATGCCAAAAGTGATATGCCACTGAAAATCCCTCTTAGTCTAGGCATAGATTAATCTTTGTCTGGGAAACTGAACCTAAGTATATTAAGAAAACAAACTACTACAGATGTAGCCCTTTGACATATCCTGGCTCTGTAGCTGCAGCAGAGTGAGCTTACCTTACACCTCTCTAGAAAAGCTGATTTTCCAGTCTTGTCAGTCAAAAGAATGTTAGCTAATGTGCACTGAGGTTAGTTTTGTACTTTTTCTTGTAGACAAATGTAGGACTAGGACAGGTAGAGCTGATCCTGAACCTACTTGGAGCTTTCCCCTGTGTAGCTCATAGCAGGAAGACTAGAGTTGGTGTTGATGTTAATGTTAGCATTAACAGACCAATCATCTGATTTCAAATGCCGTTCTCACCTACGGTCCTTGACTTGCAAGGTTGGCTGTCATCGTGTGAGAATGCTAGCAAAGATTAAGATAGATTTTAAGATAGAACTTTAAGATAGACGTTTGTTTATTGTTCTGTTCTGTAATCTGAATTGGCACAATGAAACACGATGAACTGGATCGCCTCAATGTCAACACCTGTTACTTATTAGCTACTAAAAAAGCTTCTGAAGTCCTTACTTTAAAAAAGAAAACAGATTTTTTACCTACTCGCTTGGACTGTGATACTAGTGCCTTGTTGTTTTGTGTTTACACCTAGAATCGTGTTTCGACTCAAAGTCCAAAAAACATTTAACACGCTTGTGGCCTGGCTCTTTCCGCTGCTGGAAAAACCTTTAACGCTTGCCACTTCTCAATATTATATGTTTTATAAGTTTTCTCCTTTTTCTCCCATAACAGAATTCCTTGCAACTTAACTGCCTCAGTGCTTTGGTGGACTGCCATGTGCAGCTATTTACTTCTCTGTATCGTGGCAACGGATAGGCCTTCTCCCTCCAGATGAAGCAAATGCATTAAGCTATTGTTGATGCCCCCACCCAGTCATAGTGTCCCACTAAATGAGTGATCCAGTAGCCAGATCACGTTTCATTGGAGTCAGGTGGCCTGTTGGGTTCTCCAATGGATGGAATAGGAACTAATGAGTTTGTTATTGTTTTCTTTTTAAGTAAAACTTAAACCCCCATCCAGAGCAATTGAGACTGTTTTACATTTCGTAGTTTGCAGCGATATTCACACAGTGAGTTTTGTTTGAAAAGGTTATTTCAGCATGACTGGGACCATTTTTTTAAAATGGTGTATTGTAAAATCCAATTGTCTGAATTAAAGATGATGGTTTTATGGAAGGGCTTATTTGAGTTGACATCACTGTATTGAATCAGTCAATCTCTGGGCAACTCAAAAGACCCAAGGCACCACTTACATGCACCGTTTGAGTAAACTTGGCTAATTGTGTTTTGCTCTGTGACTCTTTGTCAGTGTTTAGTTTATTCAAATTGTATATGCTCCGAAACATGGAAAAACCCCATTAAGCAAACATACATATACAGTATACTCCAGAACTGGTGCTGAGTTTACTCAAATGGTTTCTGTAAGAATGCCTGCCTAGACTCCGCTGTACTACCCCAGCCCGTCGTAATTCACCACAGCAGTTGTTTTCCATAGACCGTGTCAGTACGTCTTTTCTTTTGCATCTTTTCTTCGTGAGATGTTCCACATGTCAGTGAAAAAAAGAAAAAACAGATCTGCTGCATTTATGTGCTCCACGTTGCCTTTTCTTTACAGCTTGATTCTTTATTGTTTGATTTAGTTTAAGCTTTCCTCTCACGCTGTGACCACACGCATTTGAAAGTGCCCCAGAGAACTTTCATCTTTAAGTAAAAACTGCACTTTCATTTACATCTGGACAAAAATAACACTGGAAGTCAAGCAGAGGAAGTCATGTTTACGCCTGTACGGACAGGGATCCAGAGGAAGCAGCATGTTTGCGGTGCTTTCCTTCATGGGCAATGAGCAAAAGCATGTATTCACAGAACATACGATACCAAGGTGTTTTTTTGCAGTGTTTATTCAGTTAGTCAAAGGCCCTTTAAGTGCACCTGAATGGAAACAGACAGACAAGAGTGCAATTTGCAGAAGCAAATTCGATTTAGGCACTTTTTGAGTGGACGCGGGTCTCGGCCTACATCTCAGTTGCTGTAATGATTATGCTAGTTTTCCGGCCACTGATGATATTTGCACTCTCGCTGCTCTGGGACGACGGTTTGATGAAGCTTCTTTTTCGCCCAAGGATTTTTCCACACTAAAAGACCCCCTGAGTCCTGCTCACAGTTCTGTTCAACTAAAGTGTTTGACTTGTTTGTCAGTCTAAGGAACTGAAGAGTATGGCTAAGCTAGTGCTAGCCAGGAGCGACTTAAGGTGTCCTGGGGCCTTGGGCTAAATCTGTCTTGGCCCTCTGCCCCACCTCTGTCAACACAACAAGCTCAGAGGAAGAGAAAGAAATTCTCATTAGAACAGTCAAAGAGCTCTGACCGTTTCACATTGACGAACCTCAGTAAAACGAATGAGCAGGCACTGCTTACAGGTACAGGCTAGGCTAAGTAAAATGAGCACTAGCCAAAGTAGATGGTAGCTAGCAGGGGTGTAACAATTTGCGAAATTTGACTCGACACAGCACAGTGGTGCCTTGATTTAATAAGTTTTTAATGTACAGTGTGTTCATATGTTTCTGTTTTCAGTGTATTAGTGCATTCAACTTCAGAAAAGTACAGTATTTTACACAAAAGCTAATTCTCTAGTTCCAAACTAACACACTATCCAGAAGATAACATGCTAGTCACTATACAAATGTACAGCAATATGTTGCAACAAAATTTTATACAATATGATGCCTTTATAATGTTACATTCCTAGTAAGTACATTTAATACTGACCTAGATCAGAAAAAATAACCTAAATGAACAGTCACATCCACTAGCATTGCATACAGCTAGGTAAACTGAACCTAGGTATGTCATATAATCATAAAGCTGATTCTAAAAACACAAATATTTGTCAACACATGCATATTTTCCAGTTCTTTCATTATTATTCCATTGATAGTCATCCTTAAAATGCTTTCTGAAAATGCTTTCCAGCAGGCTCAAGCCAATTGGGTTAATAAAGCCTTGTTGTAAGCTAGCGTGCGCACAACTGGAACATTTGTCAGGGACGCTCTGGTTGACGTTGCAGTGCAGTGATTTACAATTTGATTTCCCTTCAAAGTAATAGCCGTCCAAACATTAAAGGAAGCTCTTCCCTAACAAGACAAACTGAGCACTGACTGATCTTTGGCAGTAGCATTATTACTAGGGCCTGTTTTTGTCAGTGTGATTATGGAGTGAATGGAGCTTTGTTCACTATACACACAGCGCAGTATCTGGAGAGCTTGCTAAGTTAATGATGCCTAACAATCAAAGTGTCCGCTGTGCGTGAGTCAGCCACTCATCTGCTTCAGGAGCTCACTGGGTTACTGCTGAATGTCATCTTACAGATGGACAAAAGGACGCAAAAAAGTGAACCTCTTGCTTTCCCACGTTATCTCTGTCCACATCCGTTTCTGTTCACTTAGTTGGCCTGAGATAGCATTGTGCCCCGGGGTCTTTGTTGTGCCCAATTCGAACTGAAGGCTTGGGGCAGAAAAATATTGGAATTTCTGTTTCTTCTGAGAACATGTTTTTTCTACACGGCTGCTTTCATTTCTTTCGTGTTCCTCATTACTTTCTGCTTTCGGCCAACACATCTTGTTTCAGGGCTGTCTCTCAAGTCTGAGTCAATGCTGAAAGATCTCATGCCACTGAGGATTCCCTCAAGGCAGGTCCATATTCCTCATGTGTATGATACTGTGATTTCATGTCTCATGTTAGAAGAGCAGGTCTGAACTGGCAGGCAGTGAATCTTTAGGTCATAAAATCATTCCCACACTGCAATTAAATGTAATTGCGTGGATGTGTGAAGCGTAGCTTTATGTAATTTATGGTTCTTCTGGGGAAAGGCCAACAGTGCATCCCTGATAAGCAGAGCGGACACTAATCATTTACCTAACTTAAGATACCTAAGAAGTTTGATATCCATCTTTCCAGTGAATTTGTGATCCAATGAAACAAATGGAGCCCGGTGCTCCTTTTCTCTCTTCACTCTTCACTCTCCCTCTCCTGTGGGCCTTTTGTCTTGTCCACTTGACCCTGTCAGTGCCTGTGTTTAAGTGATTGGCCTCGGTCAATTTATTACTGTTAAAAATTCCAGCGAAACTGAAATTCAATTTCTCCTGTGGTCAAACGGGTGACAAACACAGGTTTTGTATTCATTTCCAAACTGCCAAACCGTCTGTTAGACTTGTTGGTGCTTCTCCAGATATGGTTTTGCTGAAAGTTGTCGAATACGCTCTGCTGGCAGTCCTGGATCACGCCCCACCAACACAGCCATGGATTTATGCAGTATTGTTCTTCCGTCTTGTGCATTGAGTCGTACCGAGCACGAAAAATGAGAAATTAAATCACAGAGCTCCACTTATAGTCCTTCAGGAACCTGCATGCCAGATTGAAAATCACTGCCTAAATCCATAGCAGAGAAACGCAGTGGGTCATTACTGATCTCAGGTCAGCAAACGCATAAGAAAGAAGTCACTGATCATGGATATCGTAATGTTTGCGCATTCATCAAGCTCGCATCTGGTTCTTATGCAGGGCGACTCTCTGTTCCCTTTTCTCTCTTTCTCTCCTCCAGTCTCTTTCTTTCTTTTCGTTTGTTAATGTCTGACAAGTTTATAGTTTATTGTATGGCAGGGGTTAACCAGGCCTGTTTGAGTGGGCATAAGAGTCCAATAAAGTACCAGATGCTGATAATGCCCAGCACAGGTTATTTATTTGCAGAAGACGCAACCAATTGAATCAAACTGCCTTTATGTAGTGCATGCATTAATCAATAGGTTGTGCATGGAAATGCTTCTGAGCATGCGGTGTGTTGTGTTGTGCGGTGGGCACTTTCGTTGGTAGTCAGCTGCCATTTCAAATCAGCGCAGAGCAAATAGTCAGAAAAATCGCAACTTAAAAGATGCGTTCATACAAATGCTGGGTTTTATTCTTTTTGTCAGTAAAAGTGTTTTCCACAGCATGCTCACTGTGCTTTATTAGGCGTGACCCCTTCCTCTGACAATATTGTGGTTTATGTTCAAACTGGCCATCTCTTACTGCAGGGACTTCAAAGTCTCGCCTGGTTTTCGTTTACACTGCCTTATTGTTGGAATTCCCGACTTACTTTACAACTCTCTTGGTGTTTAAGAACGTATCGCTTCACCTGCAGGCAGGGCTGCTTTACACTCATAATTCCATTGACAACCACTGTATTTTGTAGTTAAAAAATAGTGTCTTAATCAGACGTCCGTCAGACATTTCATCTGGAATGAGTTTCACAATTCAGCTAAACCGCTTTACTCTCTGTTGAAAGCTCAGTTCATGATTGTTCCTGTTTTCCCTGTTGTATATATGTCTGTGGTTCTGTGGCCTTGTATAATTTCTGTATATGTTTATACAGCATATGCACAGGCCCACCGCAAAGAAAGCCTTGGCTCTCTTCCTGCTAAAATAAAAGTTAAAATAAAATAAATAGGCGTAGTGTTAAATACTCTGAACAGCAAAGAATGAAGTGTGTTCTCAGTGCTTTGCCTCACATACTGCTTTTTTTATCTCATTAAAAAGCAATGACCAACAAACACACCTTCTTTTTTATTAAGATCATTTAAAAGTTGGCATGAAGTGAGGAGACCTTTTTTTAAATTTAATTGTGTTTGACTTTGTACAGCACTATACAGATATCAGAGACCATTCCATTTTCGGTCCAAGAATGACTGTTTCAGATGACGTTTCTGAGGAGATTAGATGCAAGATAATCCACTTGCATAAGAAAGGGGAAATTATTAAAAACAAAAGGAGTTTCCAAAACTGGAGTTCAAAAAATGATTAAAAGATACAGAGAAAATGGGGCAAACAACCATGCGAGACCTGGTAGACCACCAAATCTGCCCATCTGATAAATAATAAAGCTTTCATCTTTGAGAGAGAGATGGGAGAAAATCCAGGTTCACTCTTGCTTCAGATCTGAAAACATCCACAGCTGTTTCTGTCCATCCTTCTACTGTGAGAAGACAACTCAGTGCCATGGGTCTGAAAGGATGTGTAGCTGTAAAGAAGCTTTTACTAAAAAAAATTTCATTTTTACCAAAATTTGCAAATCAAACAGTGTAGCTGCTGGTTTTCTTAGAACAATGGACTAACCACCCCTCAGTCCAGAACTCGACATCACTGAATGTGTTTTGATTACTTGGATCATGAAAAGCAGAAAATGCAACTTTGAAGGTGTGACAAAATATCCTGATATTTAAAATAAAAACCGTCTAAAAATGGAAGTTGTATATAAGGGTGTATATAAGTGTATATAATGGTGCTAAATGCTGAAGAAACTGATATATATATATATATATATATATATATATATATATATATATATATATATATATATATATATATATATATATATATATATATATATATAGCGTTTTTTGGTCATTTTCTATGAAATACATGCTTTCTGAAAAATAGTAGTACTCAATAAAAGTAAAAGTAGTACTCAATGGCCATTTCGACCATAAATGAAATAAATGAAGGCTGGTCTCCGACATTTGCACAGTACTGCATGTCACATAAGAGTTAACCCGTTTGAACTTGGAAATGCTAGTAACTCATCTATGCACCTCCACATACCACAACACTTTCAGATGAGTGAGTCACCGAGCCGTGGCCTCAGTCACCCTGTTGTCTTTACTGACACTTTGATGACTGATGTGATTTTGGTTATTTCCGCAAAGTTCCAGAAGGATTATTACAGAAATTATATTCGAGAAGCTGTTACACAATCTCAGCCTTTACACGGTAGATCTGAAAGCTGCACTGTTTCATGTATTTTTGAGCCCAACCCCGAGTTTCCAGGATTTACTAGCAGGTAGACCAATGAAGACCTATCTGAACTATATAAAAGAGCATAATAGCGTGAAATTCTGCCGAAGATGTTGTTGAGAAGGTGTTTATTTCATGCTTGTTCATGACTCCAGGCTGGCAGAATGTGAAGTAAACTTCCCAGATATCTGTTTGGCCAAAATTACAGCTTTTGGCATTGCAGTATATTGCACTGAATTAACTGAAAGCATCTTTAACACATTTCACAAGCTTGAAAAATGCATTGTTTTAGATCAGAAGAATGCACGTATTTGGACCCCAGACAAGCTCCTCTGGCTGAAGCATTGCGTTCCCAGTACAGAGTTCACCCAAAAAAGTCCCAATTGTGCTGAACGCTGTTCATAGCTGCTTGAGTGAGAATATAACTTTTGGCATAAAATAAGTAAACGTAAAAGCGTTGAGCCGCCTACATTCCGCAGAACTTGACAAAATGGAAAAGAAATTGTTCAAAAAAGAAAAAGGAGATGACGTGTTGGCAGCTGTAAGGAACCTTCTTTTTGTTGTCAGTGTGAACAAAGCAGCTTGGCGTTTTCAGTGAGAATTGCCCATTTAAATGTTAAAAACCAGTTCTTTCCCATTGGTTTCTAAACTAAAATCACTGTAGAGTTTCTGTCTGATAATATCTGATAATAGGTCATCTTAATTGGAATCATTCTTATTTATGTGACTGCGTAAGAAGTGTTGCTAACTAAGCTCTGATATCATCAATATGTAAAGAGTGGTACACAGTGTGGAGGCTTCTGTTAGTGTTTACTATTAGAGTTTGTCCAGCTGAAACTTAAATAGGTGCCACTGAATCCCAACTAAACAGTAAAAGTTTCCAGCTGCATTCACTGTGTATGTACTAGCTGTGGGATATCTCTGAATTTGGCCCAGGGGGTCTGAGTTTCAATAGAAATTAGAATTGTGGCTTCAGTTAGGTTTTCTCTTTGTTCGGCCCACTGCAAAATCAGTGACACGGCCAACGGTCACGCTAGGGCAGTTACTGCTTTTGCAGATGGCAGAATAAACATATGCATTGGAATTTTTGATGGCTGTAAGATTATAAAAAAAAAGCTTCTTCTTGGCAGATTTATGATAATGTCCTCAAATAAAGTCCCAGGGCGCACTGGCCATCAAAGTTTTTCTGAGGCCTCCTCCAGTGGGGGTTTTTCCAGATTGCTCTAGTTTCCTATCACAACACTAAAAGCCCTCCGCCCTCTTCCTTCCTATTAAGCTCTTATAAAATTTGAGTGGGATCTTCATCTAATCAGGGTTAAGAGCAAAGCTGGACCATGTTATGTAAGGTGCTGCGATCACAGGTCTGTAAAGAGCTGTAACAGGGGAAGGGCATTAGGCCTAAGCTGCTGTGAGGCAATCTTGGCTTCAGCAAACTAAAAGCTTCAGTGGGCCAAACAAAAATGACCATTGATTTTGTTCAGACAGCTCCGGTTGAGGTCCTAATTGCATAAAGTCAGTTCATTGTAATATATTGCCGTGTGAATTTATTCACAAATTACGCATAATGCTTGCTGTGTTTATGATGATCCCACCAGATGTGATGAAACGAAATTGCAAATGATTGTTTGTAATCAGTCTCTAATTGCATTGTCTTGTTATGTGTCAATGAGTTCAGTGCAGCAGATGATTCAGCCTCATTTGACCAGTCAATCAACAGCGCTAATAGTGTTGTTTTGTTGTTTTGCAGATTTGGATACGCACCTGTGTCCATTTACTACTCTACATCACAGTTGCTGCCTATTCCAGTGAAATCGGAAACCCCATAACAGATGACATCAAGAAAATTTCAGTGTTGGTAAGAGCTAAAGAGGTTCAGTGTCAAACATCTGCTCATGGCGAGGAAACGTGTGCTTTGTTCGAGCTTGTTTTTCATATAGAAAGCAATTAGTAAGCGATTTAGTAAGTGTGTGTCTGCGAACCGTACTCTTGACAGACAGCTCAAATGTCTTTCATATGTTGAGACGAAAGGTATGCATCGTATTGCTTTAGAGAGGGATTACCGTGACAGATATGGAACTAATGCACGAAGAACAAAGTCAGGCCTGAATCTGAGAAAATCATGACTTCTCTGGAGCATTTATTCCATTAAAGCATTATGCCAGTATGAAAGGGAAAGCTCGGCTAAAGAGAGTTTATATCAATAGTGTTGACAGCTTGTTTCTGCGTAACTCTTGGTTATGTAAGGTATAGTTAGTGACTGATTTTCAGCACATTTCGTAAGGTACAGCCTTCTTAATAGCAGTTTGTTCCAGCCTTTGATGTTGTGTATTCTCTTAACTTATTGCCTTAGAGAGCCTGTGATCATACAGTTCTCTTATATAAGGCAGGAGCGTCAGAGCTCGCTGTCTAATTATTCTAATCTAGATTTGCCCTTAGCTGAAGAAAGGCTATGCTGTTCTCGTATTGGTCACAATCTATCATTTCTCTGCATTAGTCTTGATTTTTTAATGCAATTGTTTGTGGACCTGCACTAATACTAGTGTTTGCAGCAGTAACAGCAGATAAGTAATTGAGAGCATTCGTTTTACTTTAACAGTAAAATAAATACTTTAACAGTGGTCTTATCCAATGGTTTACGCAAGAAAGCCTTTACATTTGCACCTGAAACTCTTGGTAACGTTCAGAATACCACCCACGTAGCGATGGCAGCTAAGGGCACCGGAGATGTAGCTCATGTTGCTGCAAGTCTAATCTTAGCTAGCTTCTAATGAAGGTTTGCCCTTAAATATGTTTAATACCAAGTGACTTAACAAAATGTGTGATAGCTGTAGCATTAAACATACTTTGAGTACATGGAAGTTGTTAGCTAATTGGTTACATCCTTGTGGCTCATAGTTCACACGCATGTGTTAGCAGAAACTGTTAGCATGTATGTGGTCGCTTAATGGTAACCTTTTGTTTCCAGCTTGGTGCCTGTTAAAATGTTCGGGTTCACATGCTGCTCTTTACCACATGTACAAAAATCCAGGAAAATAGGCTATTATGAAAGACACTGGCAAAAGCTTTACAGTTGTTTTTCTGTCTCTCCATCAGAAGCAGAATATTCCAAAAGATTACAAAATCACAGTACGCTATTTGCCTAAAGAAGTGGTAAGTCATTCAACTGTATTACTGAAAATACCATCAGTGTCACTATTGGTTCATAAGGATTCCACAGTGTTGCTCACTAAATGAAAACCTTTTTTCCCCTTCAGAGTGGAATGTGCTGGGTGAAGCTAAATGTATTCCACTTGGAGGAGAGCTTAAAAGTCCTGGCCCAGAAGTTTGGGAACATTTCCTCCAACAAAGATAATATAGGAACGTTTGTCCAAATGTTGCGCGAGATGCGGTATCATATTGGACATACTTTGGTGAGTTGACATTTCACTATAACTTCCAGGACTGCTGATTTTATGCAAAGGTTTGCCATGTATTTATGATTCATGTGAAATGACCAAATATAATAATAAATCTTTATGTACTTATTAGGGGTGTAGTGATACATAAAATGGATTTGATTCAGTTCAAAAAAGTGATGTCTCGATTTAGCACACGTTTTTGATGAAGCTAAATATGGAAATCTGCTAAATATGGTATATGAAATCTGAGTATATGATTTGAAAATATATGACATATATTAGCATTTCGCTGTTGTCGGATCTCCATTTTTGTCGATTTTCAGTTTTTGACATAATTTGAAAAGGCATGTTGGCCTTTATATTGTGTGAATTTCATGAAGGATGGACCAAAATAAATGGCCAAAAGTGACTTGTTGAAAAGTCTGCTTCCTTCTCCTGTACAGTTACCATTTTGGAGATACCAGGTTTTGTTTAGACAGTAGCGATATATGGATTTTCCTTATATCCAACTTATATTACCAACCCTTTTGAAATTGGTCATTTGGAAATATGGGACATATTTTTCACTCATATATTAACATGTATAAACGCATATATATTATATACACATTACTTATATATATATATATATATATATATATATATATATATATATATATATATATATATATATAAACTATATCATAGAAGACATTATTCCTATATGGATGGCATATGCCAGTCACAATGCAGTACAATACACTGTGATACAGTATGCACGGTTGTACTGTTACGTACTTGTTATTCATTTACATAGGAAATTGAAAGTGCTGTGGGCCTAAAGTGGTTCGATGAACATTGTCATTTTTCTTAATTGGATTTTGATTTGAATAACATTCTAATCTGGATATCCTTTAACCTGTTTAAGGACAGTGAATCATGATCACTGAATGTCAGACAATGTCAGAAATGTCAGAAACAGTGTAAGATATAGCACAGTAGAACACAATTGACAATTTGTTAGTGTCTTTTCAATAAAGGTAGAGGTTCATCACTCTAGATAAAGTATCTCTGAAGTGAGTGTTGTGGAAATCTGGTATTGTGACACATGGTCGGATGCACAAGATAAAGTACAAGCTAACTGCACCTGTGTTTATTTGTGAAAATAAGTTTCAGGATTGGTTGTGTTCTGGAATGTTCTAATGATTTGGTTAACAGTTAACATTGGTTAACTTTAGTCAATATACTGTATGTTAGCAAGGAGTCACATAGCAAGGAGTAGACAGGGAAGCGCATTCTGGCTAATGTTGATATTTGAGTATGCATAAGAGTTAATGAATGGAAATATGGTTAACTTCAGGGAAGAAGAAAGCAAGAAATGTGGAAAAACAGCCAAAATTAGTGAAGCATGTTGTATTACTTTAAAACAGCTGGGGAAATTTGTGTCTAATGAGCATGATTTTATAACATCTCAGCTGCTGATGAGGACTTTGCATGGTGTCTTTTCTCCTCAGTGGACAGTGTACCAATGTTAGTTTGTTAGAGAAATATATGGTCTCGCTAGTATCATCTAGAGTATTTAGCCTAGTCAGCCTGTCAAGCCTAAATAGCAGAAAGGCCACACCACAGCGGCCTGCGGTTTTA
Source organism: Pygocentrus nattereri (assembly GCF_015220715.1). Classification (NCBI taxonomy): domain Eukaryota; kingdom Metazoa; phylum Chordata; class Actinopteri; order Characiformes; family Serrasalmidae; genus Pygocentrus; species Pygocentrus nattereri. Next base: position 8,807,059 of record NC_051218.1, read on the forward strand.
CTGCCTTCTCAGTCACATCCTTAACAACGCAACCTTGGCATTGCGCTAGCAGTTAAAACATAAAATCTGCCTTTTCCTCAGTTGTTAGCGTGCTTCTTTTCTCCATCTTTCTCTATGAAACATAACAAAGAGCAGAATAGTGATTTCATAGTTCAAATATCATCACCTCAAGAGGTTAGCGAGTACTGAAGTACCCATGCATGTTCCTTGTACGCATATATGTGTCATTAAAATTAATTTCTTTAAGAATCTCATTGAAACATGATGTCTAATTTTATATCTGTATATCGCTGTTGTCAGAACAAAACCTCGTATCCTACAGGAGAAGGATAAAGCATACTTTACTTTCAATGTAAGTCAATGGAACCAGACATTTTTCCAAGTCAATTTGGCCATTTCTTTTAGTCCAACCTTCATAAAATTTACACACAATATAAAAACCAATATGCATTTTCAAATTATGTCAAAATCCGAAAACCGACAAAAAATGTAGATACAAGGTTTTGTTCCGACAACAGCGATTTATATATATATTTTTGCATTTATATTCAAGTACATTTTATTTATCAAATATAGTTAGTGGTTTCAACACTCAGAATTGCCTATTTCAGTTATTAAAACTGTGCTGGTCTGGTTGCACCATTTGACTGACTTGTGCCACCTGGCTTTTCAAACTAATTTCAAGTTAAACAAGCATCCCATAGAAACTTCTGTGCTTGAGTCATACTTTGACTCATATACCTGACATGGTAGACTGAACCGTTCTAACTACAACTCAAAAATGATATTTTTTCCAAAATTTGCGAAAGGGCTACTGACCTTGGCATTGCACCATTAAGGTCACTTGTTTTTTTTGCTCTAATGCAATATGCTGGCTCCTCTTTCATTAAAAAAAGTCAAAATAACAGTCATTTGTTTTTGGGTGTGCTGCCTGACATTTGAGCAAGTAAGAACTTGTGGACAAATGATTAAAGTGAGTTGTGTACTATTAAAGTTGCATTTTTTTGCATTCAAATTTTTGCTTTAAAGTTTTCAAACCTAAAGTCATGCCAAACTATTTTATTTAGAATTTTACGTAACAAAATGACCTTTTCTGAGAGTTTACTTAATCAGCATATACACCACCTGCACCACTTGACAACTTTTAGAGGCAAAAAATTTATGGATGCACTGAAAATTGTTTCACATAAAAGAGATATCTTTGAATAATGTGACATATGTCATGTGTTTATTATTTAAAAAAAAAAGAAAAGGACATGTAGGACATGTCAATGACCTATTTACCAAAAGCATTCATTGCTTTGATGAAAATATGTTTATCTGCAGCTGGAATGAATGGCCTGTATAGGTGTGCTTGTGAATGAGGATAGGTGTGTCTAGGATGTCTGAAGGCACTTGACATGCAGGTGATAGTGAAAGTGGCTCTTACACTGTTTACACAACACCTTGATTCCACTGAGCCATTATCTCTGTGCCTATCTTGTGAAATAGTGTACATAATGTTTCTGTTTCCCATCTCATTTAGCTGTTAGCATAAATATATTGTCTCTCATGTCCTGAGTGTTGCTCACTTCACCCAGTCCTGCCCACACTGACTTGGTGGCATTTACATGAACCACGAGGGTTTTTGGCTATATTAATACAGGTTTTGCAAGGCAAACGGTAGAATAACACATGAATATACAAATTTGATGTGCGTTATTATGCTGTTGATCTGTTATTTCCTGTTGGAAAAAAACAGCATAGACTAGTGTGTCTGATCTGATGGATGCCGGTCTATGACCATGCTTAGTAACCAGCTAAACCAGCACCAGGGCTGTTTTTTTTTCACTAGGATATGTAAAGTGCTGAAAATGCTGAAGGAAAGTAAGGCAAACGTTATTGGGTGGCTTGGTTTAGGCAAATATCTTGATCCCAGAGATAAAGCCATGCAGGAGCAGAGGGAAGAGGAAAGTTGAGCAATTGTTTGGTGTCAACAGGAGCTGTTAACAGCGCTTATTTAACAGGGTGTGGAAGATCATCTGTTTAATAATGGCAAAAACAAGACATCACATGCACAAATTATCTTTAGCTATAATTGAGGTTCCAGTGCGAGAAAAATGAGCACTCGCCATCCTGTTTTCAACATGTTATTTTTCAATATTGGAATCATCTGTGAGTCTGGGCCGGCATCCAACTCAGTGCAAGCCCCAGGAACATTTCTTCCTTTAAAAAGCACATCATGAAAGAATGCTTCACCCAAAAATGCTAATGTGCCTGACAACAAAAGAAGGCGTGCGGAGGCTGTGTTGCATGACCTCATTTGTGTAACATTAATCAGCCCTTTCTAGCCTTCATTGCTTAAACCTGAGGTTGTTTTGGGCAACGTGTTCGTTTGATGCGTCCACCTACCGAGAACTATAAATGATTTCCTCCTGCATATTTGAACAGCGCTCTTTGTGTAGTACTTGTGGTAGACGTACTCAAATACTGCCTTCATTGTGCTGTTTTGAGGGATTGTCATGGTAACTTTGAAGGAGGGGGTATTTACTATGCAATTGCACATCCAAACGATTTTACAAGAAGCAGCGTGATGGCTGTGAAGTGTAATAGACCTCATTAAACACAGCCGGGCTGTACTACATTAGCATTACTGTGGCCTGAATTCGGATGACTGACAAAACAGCAATGCACAGCAATGCAATTACTGCTTTAGGGGTCTGTTTCCATGCCGGAGCAAGTGCAGTTTTGGTAGCGTGCAAGCTTGCACCCAGTAGCTGTTTTAGTGATCAGACATGATCACTAAAACAGTGCTGTTACGGGTGGAGTGGAGTCACAGGGACTATGACGTTCAGCCTCAGGCAAAGAGACATGTTCAAATTTAAAACAGTTCTATGGACATAGACCATGTCACTCTCTTCAAACTAAATTATTATTATTATAAATTATTATTATGATTATTATTACATCTTGACCTTATTTACTATGTTATTATTTTAGAACAATTTAGGACCCTGTGCACAACATCATATGTGAAATAGAATCAATAGACTATCTGACAAAATGCACCAGGTAAGACCGCAGCACTGTTTATGGAATAATATTTGACCACAAGCTATATGTTGCTTGACAGTAAAGCGCACTGTTAATGACCTATAATGCTTGGTCAAAATGTTTTTTATTGTTATTATTGTTATTTTTGTTGGACTATTGATAGTTTGTTGTAATTCGTTTTAAAAATACATATTTTTCTGCTATCAGAACAAAACTTTGTATCTCCAAAATGGCAACTTTACAGGAGAAGAAAAAACATACTTTGCTTTTAATGTAAGTCAGAGGAAAAAGACTTTTATCCAAGTGATTTTGGTCCATTTCTTTTGTTCCGTTTGTCATGAAATTTTGACATTTCACAATAAATGATTCTACTTTGTGGAAAAGATTCCTGCCAGAGATGTGAGAAAAGCAGCTATAACTTAAAACTAAACTTAACTAAAACTTAAAGCAGAGCACAGTAAGTCTGCGTTTTCGTTTATATTATTTGTTTAGCCTACACTAACACATTAGCACATACTGAGACATATTTACAGCCAAGATGTTTGAAATGTTACTTCGGTCAAATGGACATAAAAAGTTGTCGTTTCCAAGGTGGTTGATTTTTGTTAAAAAGACAACATGGCTCTTCTTAACATTTGGATTGCTGACCCCTGCCTTAGCCCTGGGAGAGTACTTAAAATACCAGACTTGCCAGATCTATTCCCATTATACAGATTTGTCAATATCATAGGAATTAGCCAATATAAATATAAGTAAACACCCACCCACAAGAAGACAGAACACACTTGTGTTGTGAGTTATATCAAAATGTTAACATGGAATCCATAAGATGATTGTTTTTTCACAGTATGGTATTAATATAATTTTCTGCAGTGATGGCCATTAAGATAATTTCACTGCGATGCTCTGCCCTCACAGACTGGGCTACTAAAGGGAATAAGAGGGGCTGATTAATTGCCACAACATACCTAATCACACAAGCCAATAATGCATTCATTCAAACTCCACACCTTTTGTTATTATGCCGCTTCATGCCACGCTTCATCACCAAGGGATGCACAAATGCTTAAAAATATATCTGCCACACTCACACACACAAGTGCCCTTATTTTGACCCTAACTTCTGAGCTTGAACGGTGATCATGAGGCCTTTACAATGACCTGGTCAGGCAGTAAGTAAAGCAATACGGTGCTGCAAACGCGCTACTGCTCATAGCGTGATGGCTGTTTCACAATGTTTCCCCTTATCCTTTATGTTGTCCTTCATGTTTTCCTGGCACAAATCTGGGTTTGTTTTCCTCTCTGCTTCAGGAGGAAGCTGTGCAAGAATTTGACTGCCACTACAGAGAGGAAAAGTGGCTCACAGGACGCTACTTTGAATTTGTGGAAGATTTTTTCAATACTGCCAATTCTTCAAGAGAAGATGTAGACTGTGAACCCCCGCCGTGTCCCACGACACCGAAAACAACAATAACAACGACGATAACAACAACAGTGTCGACACAACATCATTTGAAAGGTAGAGTGCGTATTGATTTTATAACACAGTATTATGGCAAGACATTTTTTTAAAAATGTAAGTTAACGCGTATGCAGAGAAAGAGACAGGCAACAGTCTGTAAAGTCTAAAGTGCACCCATATATTAAGTGGACCTGATAAAATGGACAAGGACAGACAATAAAGGAAGATGCACTTGTTTAAGCGGCCAGTCGGTGGATTATAAACAGGACTAATTATGCTCTTGTAGTTAAAAAACATTGATTTGATTAGTGACGAAATGCTTAGAGAAATGTTTTGTGGCATAATTTAGCACAATATTATATAAAATACTGTTATACTGCCAAATCACTGCTAAAATACTGTTATATTACCAGAATGGTTATTTCACAGGAGAAGGAAAAATGGGTGAAACTTTATTTTGAGTGGTCCTGTTTAGATGAAACAAACACTCAACAGAATCTCAGTAACATGTCAAAAACATATGAGGGTTAGGATTAGGTTTTGGTTGGAGGTTACGGTTAGGATTAGGTTTTGGGTTGAGGTTAAGGCTAGGATTAGGACCGCAGGGTAAGGATTAGGTTTTGGTTGGAGGTTACGGTTAGGATTAGGTTTTGGGTTGAGGTTAAGGCTAGGATTAGGACCGCAGGGTAAGGATTAGGTTTTGGTTGGAGGTTACGGTTAGGATTAGGTTTTGGGTTGAGGTTAAGGCTAGGATTAGGACAGCAGGGTAAGGATTAGGTTTTGTGTAGTGGAAGTAACATATGAACAACACATCGACTTAATGTAAGCCATGTCTCAACAGAACATCTTTAAGATATTTACTTCATTGTGTTAAGATGCTTCACTACTGCTACTTCACTGATATGTTGTTGTGTTACTGATAATCTATTAAGAGTTTATTAATCATCTATAAAGGACCACTCCAAATACAGTGTGACTGAAAAACGTTGAGAATTTTTAATGTAAGTTAATATAAAAAGGTTTTTTTCCAAGGAATTTTGCAGCACTGCTACTGTTCCGTTCATCATAAACTATTCACACAATATAAGGGGCATCTGGCATTCACAAATAATTAAACTAATAAAGAAACAACAAAAGATTGTGTTGCAAAAGATGTTATTTGAGATAACTAAAGATAACTAGAACAGACATGTATTTGTTGTATTTATGGAATGAACAAATGTCGAATAAACTATCGTATAGTAAACCGTGACCAAAAATGTAGATATTTACCATCTTCTTTTAGTGTCACTTTCACTTGTTTGGGTATTGCATGTTTAGTTACATTTGTGTGTGGACATGCTTGTGTGTCAGTAACTGTCCTGCATGGCACCTTTTCAAACAAACCTGCGAAACAGCTGCAGCATGGTGTTTGTCAGCCCCATTATGACTGTGCTCAGCTGAGCTTGGAAACCTCGCCATGTTCCCTGGTGGATGACATGAAAAGAAGAAAAGAGCCAGCACACAATTGTCAATGTGTTGATTACAGCGCAATCTTCTGATCTTCCCAAGCGCGGTCTCTTTCTCTCCGAGAGCCGACACATCTTTTGTGGGAAAGAAAGAAAAGGAGGCCGTGATGAACTCTTTACTGACTCACAAAGAGGCGTTTTCATGTGTATTAACGTTCCACCCTTTCTTTTCTTTCTCTCTGTCTCTGTATTTACAGGTAGTTCAACTGCTAACGACACTACAGAGGAAGGTGAGCCATCACACTAATCTAAAAGTGAAGTGGACATTAAAAAGCTTGTTGTGGTCATAAGTTCTTGTAACTCATGACCACAAAAGATAACACTGTGGGAAAGCTTCCCAAACCTCATAGCCACAAGTTTGTGTTTCTGGAGAATTTGGCCACAATGTATCCAGGACATAATAAAAAACAAAAAAACAATGATATCTCACTCAGTTGTCCATTCTCTTCACCTTCAGTTCAGTAATTGTAGGCCAGTCAGTGCCAGTGTGGCATTTAGCTTTCTTGGCAGCATCTCAGCAGATTTACTCTGTTACCTCTCTGTCTGCAAGGTCAATCCCTCTGGACTTTCAAGGGAGAGTCAACTTAGCCGTCTCGTTTCTCTGCCCCACCCGATCAAGCTCCTACTTTGAGATTCAGAGAGACAGGCAAGAGCCTTTAGCTTAGCCAACAAGCCAAACACTGACGCATATCCGCTTTATTTGCAGGGGTTACAAATCAGAGGATTCTTCCAGAGGTGCTGGAGAGGAGCCTCTTTTCTCTTCTCTTCATTCCTCTCATCGCTCTGGCATTCCTGCTTGTCTGGAAGGTGTGTGATTTTTCCCAAATGCTGGCATTCTGAGACTTCTCCCCATTGTACTCAAATCCTCCAGATTGAAATGCTTTTAAACCCTTAAATTGCAAGCACATAACTTCCATAACATTATAAAAAACATTATAGCAGTTACCAATAAATAAGCCTTTAGATTATTCACTATTAAAAATGACTCTTCTACTAACCACTACTATGTAACCAATACGTTATGTACTGAGTAGTTGTATGGATAACTTATAAAGTTGATGCTTAATTAAAGTAGTGTAAAAGGTTGTAAGTTCACTCTCTTTTTCATCTTGCAGGTGAAATCCAGAAGAAATGCCCCCCCAGTGGATAGAAGTTCAGAAAGCCCTCCACTGTATATTGAAGCTGAGGCCAGCGCACCACCATTAAATGATGTATCTGAAAAGTAATGATAGCCAAGAACCTGTTGAACTACCTGCAGCAGACCTTCAAATGCAGACCTTGAATCCAGTTTCCTATCTCCTGTCTTGTAAATATCTAAACTATACATGGAACCGATTGGGCACTTAGCTTCATACCTACCAGTGATTTAAGATCCAGGACCAGGAATTGGATTCAGGGTTCAGGTTGAAGGAAAAACTCTGGTTTATTATGGACAGTAAAAGTAAAACTTTTACTCAGTGTTACTTGAACTCACCATGTTCCTGTCTGTCTATACACAGGAACAGATTAACCATGATCGGTGAGGTGTAAATCATCTGTCTTCATCACTACCGGTGAGATATGTCTTCAGATAATAATCAATGCAAGCTGTTATCAGCTGTTACATTATATAAAACCGGTTTGTTGCAGATATGTGTAGAGCATGATACACTGATCACGAGTGGGTACGGCCAAGAAATGGAAAACGGCCGTGAAAAATCAGTCGTTAGCTTAACTAACATGAGTCAAATAACCAGCTACATTGGAAGTAAGAGGAGATTGTTTGTTTATCACAGTGAGTGCATATTATGCTATGACATTTTGGTACAGATATAGCAGCAGCATTCAAATACAGTGTGAGTTACTTACCTTTATTTATATCATACAATATATCATGCAATACTGATTGTATGTAAAGTAAGAAAAATAAATTGACAATTGGCACTTGCTTGTATATAACAAAACCTGGCCAATTCTAATCTTGGACGACTCCAATCATGCATGGCTAATTAAGACTACAATTCTACAAATACACAGATTTCAAATATTTAGTAGGAAGCTGTAAATAACAAAGAAATTTAAAATGTGTCCAGAATGATGAACAGAGCTGGAGATGATTCCCTGATGACCAAGAAACCTGTTCAACACTGAGAATAAATCTATAATGTAATGATAACTTACCAAGAAATTACTACAAGTTGATAATGATAGTATATTATTCAGGGCTGTCAGAACCACGAACATGTAATCCACCCCTTTTCAAAGTACTGTGGCGATGCCCCGCTACCTTCTGAGTTCAAGGCACGCACATGCACATAAAAACCTCCCTAATCTACATGAAACGCTAACCAGCACGAACAGACAGAATAAAACTCAGCGGAGGAGGCAATCAGAATCTACGTTTCAGCTGAGAGGTGCTTTCAGACCTGTCAAACTTTTTCTCTAGTTTGGTTTTGATATGCAACTCCAGCCAAATTCAGATTCGCACCAAACAACTGGACCACGCTGATTCACAAGGGGATTCAACACAAGAGCTGCAGTAAATAATGAGAGACAGGAAACCAAATAATAATAATATGCATCTAATTATGCACCATGGAGCATATTTTTGGCCGGTTACATTTAAATTGGTTTACACAAAGCGTCTCTATTTTCTGTTTTCATGGTGGTGGCTGTGAGAGTAACAGAGCGCTTGCATCCCTGTGATTTTCTGATCAATAAACAAACACCCACATGTGTAATTTGGTCCACTTACAGTCCACCATCCGAACCAAGGGAGAGAGATAAAATATCACAAAAAACAAACTATGGTGGGTCTTTAGAAAATGAACTGGGTATGAAAACAGCCTGAAGTTCTTCAGATGTTCGCTAGCAAAGACTGCTCTCTGAGGCTGCACCTACTGAAGCAGCATCAGAACAAACACTGACACGGTTCATGATCAGGTTCAGAGGCGGGTAGAGAAGCCTAGATATTTGCATAAAATAATTAAGTAAAAGTCAAAGTATCTTCCCCAAAACAACTTGAGTAGAAATGCAAAAGAAGCAGGTCAAAAATCGACTTAAGTACTGAATGCTGCGGTGGAACTTCTTACTACATCCAGCATTTATCAACATAGGAACTGAAGATTGTGCAGCTCTGTTCTTCACTTTTTAGGATTTTTTGGATCTAAAATACAAAACTCCAAAGTCAGAGATGTAACCAATCATAAAGCAATACAAATATTGCCGCCATCAAAACATACTGAATTTGAACATCAATGGAATTAGTAACTAAATATGAAAAGCTTAAATGTAATGTAGTAAGTAAGAAGTAAAAGTAATATGAATTGCAAAAATACTTAGGAGAGTAAATCTAACTGGTTACTACCCACCTCTGAATGGGTTTACACTGTGTGCACAATTATTAGGCAAGTCTTATTTTTGAGGATTATTTTTATTAATGATCAGCTACAGTGCTCTCGGTTAATCCAAAATGTTAATAAACCTCAAACATGAATGTTTAAGAAAGTAAAAGTGAAGTTTTGGCTTTCTTAGGAGAATATCTATATGTGCACAATTATTGGGCAACTATAATGGTGCAGAATTATTACGCAGCTAAATGAAAAACATTATCCCATCTCACTTTTTTATTTTCATCTGTTCAAGTGCCCAATATAGCCACCCTTCTTTTCAATAACAGTGATAAGCCTTCCATTCATGGAGTCTGTCAGTTTCTTGATCTGTTGATGATCAACTTTTTGTGCAGCACCGACCACAGCCTCCCAGACCCTGTTCAGAGAGGTGTCCTGTTTTCCTTCACTGTAAATCTCCCGTTTAAGAACTGCCCATAAGTTCTCAATTGGGTTCAGGTCAGATGAGGAAGGGGGCCATGTCATAAGTTTTTCATCTTTAACGCCTTTACTGGCGAGCCATGCAGAGGAGTAATTGGATGCATGTGATGGAGCATGTCCTGCAGAAAAATCATGGTCTTTTTGAAAGATGCAGATTCTTCCTGGACCACTGCTTAAAGAAAGTGTCTTCTAAAAACTGGCAGTGGGCTTGGGAGTTGATTTTGAGCCCATCTTCAACCCGAAAAGGTCCAACCAGCTCATCTTTAATAATACCAGCCCATACCAGTACCCCACCTCCACCTTGCTGGCGTCTGACTCGAAGTGGAGCTCTGTGCCTGTTACTGATCCAGCTACGGGCCCATCCGTCTGGTCCGCCAAGAGTCACTCTCATTTAATCAGTCCATAAAACCTTTGAAAAATCTGTCTTCAGATTCTTCTTGGACCAGTCTAGACGCTTCAGCTTATGTGTCTTGTTCAGTGGTGGTGGGTTTCAGCCTTCCTTACCTTGGCCTTGTCTCTGAGCGCTGAACATCTTGTACTTCTTGATACTCCAGCTAGGTTGCAGTTCTGGAATATGACAAAACTGGAAGATAATGGGTTCCTGGTAGCTTCACGCTTGATTCTTCTCAAATCCTTGGCAGTTATTTTGCGTCTTTTTTTCTCAACACTTTTCTTGCGACCCTGTTGACTATTTGCAACAAAACGTTTGATGGTTCTGTGATCAGTTCTGTGAGAGTTCTGCATCCCTCTGAGAGACTTTTGGTCATTTTTAACTTTTCAGAGTCAGTTCAATCTCTTTTTTGGCCCATTTTGCCTAAAGAAAAAAGCTGCCTAATAATTATGTACACCTTGATCAGTTCATGATCAGGTTCAGAGGCGGGTAGAGAAGCCTAGATATTTGCATAAAATAATTAAGTAAAAGTCAAAGTATCTTCCCCAAAACAACTTGAGTAGAAATGCAAAAGAAGCAGGTCAAAAATCGACTTAAGTACTGAATGCTGCGGTGGAACTTCTTACTACATCCAGCATTTATCAACATAGGAACTGAAGATTGTGCAGCTCTGTTCTTCACTTTTTAGGATTTTTTGGATCTAAAATACAAAACTCCAAAGTCAGAGATGTAACCAATCATAAAGCAATACAAATATTGCCGCCATCAAAACATACTGAATTTGAACATCAATGGAATTAGTAACTAAATATGAAAAGCTTAAATGTAATGTAGTAAGTAAGAAGTAAAAGTAATATGAATTGCAAAAATACTTAGGAGAGTAAATCTAACTGGTTACTACCCACCTCTGAATGGGTTTACACTGTGTGCACAATTATTAGGCAAGTCTTATTTTTGAGGATTATTTTTATTAATGATCAGCTACAGTGCTCTCGGTTAATCCAAAATGTTAATAAACCTCAAACATGAATGTTTAAGAAAGTAAAAGTGAAGTTTTGGCTTTCTTAGGAGAATATCTATATGTGCACAATTATTGGGCAACTATAATGGTGCAGAATTATTACGCAGCTAAATGAAAAACATTATCCCATCTCACTTTTTTATTTTCATCTGTTCAAGTGCCCAATATAGCCACCCTTCTTTTCAATAACAGTGATAAGCCTTCCATTCATGGAGTCTGTCAGTTTCTTGATCTGTTGATGATCAACTTTTTGTGCAGCACCGACCACAGCCTCCCAGACCCTGTTCAGAGAGGTGTCCTGTTTTCCTTCACTGTAAATCTCCCGTTTAAGAACTGCCCATAAGTTCTCAATTGGGTTCAGGTCAGATGAGGAAGGGGGCCATGTCATAAGTTTTTCATCTTTAACGCCTTTACTGGCGAGCCATGCAGAGGAGTAATTGGATGCATGTGATGGAGCATGTCCTGCAGAAAAATCATGGTCTTTTTGAAAGATGCAGATTCTTCCTGGACCACTGCTTAAAGAAAGTGTCTTCTAAAAACTGGCAGTGGGCTTGGGAGTTGATTTTGAGCCCATCTTCAACCCGAAAAGGTCCAACCAGCTCATCTTTAATAATACCAGCCCATACCAGTACCCCACCTCCACCTTGCTGGCGTCTGACTCGAAGTGGAGCTCTGTGCCTGTTACTGATCCAGCTACGGGCCCATCCGTCTGGTCCGCCAAGAGTCACTCTCATTTAATCAGTCCATAAAACCTTTGAAAAATCTGTCTTCAGATTCTTCTTGGACCAGTCTAGACGCTTCAGCTTATGTGTCTTGTTCAGTGGTGGTGGGTTTCAGCCTTCCTTACCTTGGCCTTGTCTCTGAGCGCTGAACATCTTGTACTTCTTGATACTCCAGCTAGGTTGCAGTTCTGGAATATGACAAAACTGGAAGATAATGGGTTCCTGGTAGCTTCACGCTTGATTCTTCTCAAATCCTTGGCAGTTATTTTGCGTCTTTTTTTCTCAACACGTTTCTTGCGACCCTGTTGACTATTTGCAACAAAACGTTTGATGGTTCTGTGATCAGTTCTGTGAGAGTTCTGCATCCCTCTGAGAGACTTTTGGTCATTTTTAACTTTTCAGAGTCAGTTCAATCTCTTTTTTGGCCCATTTTGCCTAAAGAAAAAAGCTGCCTAATAATTATGTACACCTTGATATAGGGTGTTGACCTCCTTAGGCCACACCCTCCCTCATTACACAGATACACATCACCTGCTATGCTTAAATCCATTAAGCATTCAAGTTTATCCAGTTTGGAGTTAGAAAATATGCCTAAAAATGATAATTTGGTCAAAATACTCACTTACGTAATAATTGTGCACACAGTGTATGAAGACGTGTCATTAGTATGACAGGAAAGGCAATTTTAGGTAGCGGCCTAATTCCATTTCGTCACTCAGCCAAATGCTTTTTTTTTTTTTTTTTGGAAACATTATGTTTTGCCCCACAGCTTTTGGAGGTGTGGGGCCACCCCTGATATTATTTCATCATGTAATAATAATAATATTAATCATTATATATTCGTTCTAGTCTCCAGCTTCTAATATTTCAAGTTGGCATAGTTTACAAGAACATTATTTATTTTTGCTGCAAGTGTTTCCAAACAGCAATGTATGCATCTGTTCTTCACTCTTGGTTTCTCACACTGGCCGTTTGTTTTCCAGATTGTACAGTGGACAGAAGACAGCAAGGCGAGACCACTGAAAAACCACACACATCTTTTCCTATACTCTCAGCTGCGAGGGATATGTGCTGGCCTCGAACAAAAGAACTGCCCACTGAGTTCTGATGCTCTTTCTAAGAACAGTGACTGGACATTTTCCAAGGGGGAAGGGGGTGGGTGCGGGTGGGGGGGGGTAAGGTTGGGTTTTTGGTGGGAGAGAAAAATGATGATCAAGGCGTGTTACAGCGGGTGAAGCTTCTTTTTCCTCCTGGAAGTTTACTGACCACCGCAATGCATGCAAGGAGAGACTGTACCGGACGACTGCAGTGCACAGCGATCCTTTGGCCTTTTTTTTTTTTTTTTTTTTTTTTTTTGGATCCACCTAGAGAAGTGGCGCTGAAATCAGGACTGCGACAAATGATCTTGTCTGAGCTTAGAAGTTTCGTTCCAGCACAAAAAAGAAAAAAAAAAATTGGCCGAGACTTCCTGAGTAAGCTGGAGGGAGCGAAGCAGATACGACTACCTCCAGTCGCATTGGCCCTTTGCCTCCTGCGTCCTCTTTCATAGAGCTCTGTCGCTCGTGGTTTGGGCATCCAGCTAGACACTGCTTCATCCTTGAGTGGCTTTAATCAGTAAAGTTCTTCTTCAATTGTATCATCTGAATTGTGTATCGTTTTTATTGTCTAAACTGGTGGTGTGGACTTAATTTATTTATTTTCTGATTATGTTTATGTGCCGGCAAGAGAATTTGCTGCTCCTGCATGGAAATGAATAGTCATTGAGATGATCCTGTAAAAAAAAAAAAAAAAAAAAAAAAACACAAAAAAAAAAAAAAAAAAGAAACACTACATTTGTACGCCATAATCCTTAACTGCACCTGCGCTGCAGCCCTCAAGATAACACTAGTCCTAGCTAACCCTGGGCCTTGTAACTACTGGTTAACCCTTCCTACTTACCATTTATATGAGAGACATCAGTGACATTTTAAGGAATGCATCTCTCCGCATCTTTATTTATCTGGATCCTTAACTGTAGGCCCTGAGTTCAGCATGCCCCTATGATTCAATTCACTTTCACATGGTATCATGACTAAGGGTCTATTTTCAGTGTTTTAAACTAATTTAGTGAAAGAAAACCTTTAATGGCTGCTAATCGTACAGAACAATCAGCGTTTTATTTACCGCAATTGATTTGATGTTCTTTTTCTAGTAGTTTATGGCTGTATTTGTATGTTACATGCTAAAAGACAAGAGAAAAGACAAAGGACGCATCAAACCACGGCACACAACTGGTGCACGATTTATGTCAAGGCAACTCTGCAGACAGCATAAAGTGTAACTTCATCGCTGCTGTCGGAAGAAACCCTCATTTTTCAGTTTTTGACATAATTTGAAAATATCGGTTACATTATGTGTGAATTTCATGATGAATGGACCAAAAAAAATAGCATAAAATGACTTGGAAAAAAGTCTGGTTCCATTGACTTACATTAAAAGTAAAGTAGGTTTTTTCCTTGTTTTTGGAAACTTGTCATTTTGGGGATGCAAGGTTTTCCTCAGACAACAGCAATATGCCAAGAATAAACAGAACAATTTGGAAGTATTTACACTGTAAAAAAGTAAGAAAGTAAGCTGGTTAACTTAAGGATTTGCTATAGTAAATAAACAGAAGAATAATTTGTGTAATAACTTACCATCTGAAGTTCAGAAATTGCAAGTCTACCAGGTTACTTACTTTCTTAAGTATGACGATTCTGTAGATTGCTTAGATCACAGCTAGTTGTAAGTTTCAGGCTAGGCCAATACCTTCATCATTTTGTGCCTTTTGTACACAGATTCCCCCAATACATTGTTTTTTGGATACGCAGCCATATATTTATTCCAGAAAGGTCTGTGAGTTTAGTCATTAAAAACAGTGTTGTACTAGTTACGTAAGGAAGACATTTCACTTAGTTCTGAGTTCAGAGTGGCTTTAGGCAAAATATGACTCACCTAAATGGTTTCTTCTGTTGCAAATTATGAATCAGTAAGCCGCATGCTCCTGTCTCTTCTTCTGTTACTCGAAACTAATCTGTACATATTGATTATTTGTAATAGTGGTCGTCAGTGTATGCAGGAAATAATACATTTCAGATGAGATCATTGTAACTTCGCTCACGCTCCCTAAACAAGTCTGCTTTCTCCAACTGGTTGTAATGATCTCTGTAGGAATGCCCTGTTGCCTGCTTCTGTGCGTTTTACCACTTTGATAAACCTGATATGAACCTGTCACCCTGATCAAGCGTTTGTTCTCAAGCCAAAATGTATCAATGTGGGCAGTGACAGAGGGTGGAAGTTGGTGATGTCTGCCAGTTACGAACGTTTACAGCCTTATTTTCAGTGTGGCAGTGACTTTTTGTTTTTCGCAAACTATGCTCTACTTCCATAGCTCTGTTGAGGAAAGCGATAAATCATATCAAGTAACCAGTTTATTGATCTCTGTATCAGTAATGGACTTGTCAAGTTCATCAGAGAACTATTTATCCACCAGACATGAAATATGTGTACAAAAAAAAACTACAGTACTGCTTTTTGATGTAGTAAAAAAAAAACCTTTGCAATGTTACAGTGTGTATGCTCATGTGGTCAAGTGTTATGTTGTGTTAAAGCTGTAAGATGGCTTAGTTTCGATGTTAGTGCCTGTGTACTTGTCAACTTGGACTTGAGACTCAAGAAGTTGAGTTACAATGGCTTTCACTTACTCATGAAGAAAAACTAAAGAGGACAGAAAGCCTGTGCCAGCTGCCAGATAAAGTTCAAGCGAGACGAAACGCTGTACCAGAATTCTAATCATCATAGACATTTTCACAAGTAAAGCTCAGCAGACGTAAAGTTATTACCTATTATTTGACTCTTGTGTGTGGAAACTGGTTGAAGCTGTGAATGGGACATTGTATGATGGCATTCCCCGTTTTTCTAGCCGCCTAAGAGCCTCTGAACTCAAAAGCCGTGGACAGTATGCGTCACGCCAAAGGAACTACCACTGTCCTCTGTCCTGAAACCCGTCCTAAATGTACAGTTCAGAAGTGGAATTTGATCTCTTATCTTTGGCCTGGAAAAACTTTTTTGGGTCCATATGTATCAAATCGATCTAGACCAAGCCACCGTCTGTATCATCATAACCTACGTGGACGTAAAAGGCAAATCTAGATCAGCACGCGTACTCCAAGACATGATACATACAAGCCCAGGAAGGAGACGAGAAACTGAACCAGGAGGTTTGATGTTTGGCTCATCCCAGCAGCCGTAGTCAAGTCCAGCTTCATGTTCCTGCATGTTTGGACGGTCACAAAACAAGGCTCTTAGTCAGGAAGATAGTCAGGGTGCCAAAAGCAAATAAGTAATTGTGGCCCAGTTGATATCTGGGTGACAGTCTACTGTATTCTGTATTTTTATATGAATATATGCATATAATGAAAATATATGTATGAGATGTGAATAAAGTACATTTATCCAAAAAGGTTATGGCTTCAATGGCTTGGATTTACTTCATCACATTCCTGCAATGTAGAAATGCCTGCGCTAACTCTGTGCTTTGGTAGTTTGTGGAAATCAGGCTAGTACGCTAATTTACAGGATTTGTGCAGATTTTACAGTAGAATTTATTGTGAACAAGGCTCTCCGTCACCCATGAAGGCCATTCTTTTTGTTCTTCAGAAAGAGTTAAATGCCAAGACCACACTCAGTGTTTGTGACTAACCCTCACTGCACAATTTGCCAGGCTAACGACGGCATACGTGACTGAACATGCTCCAAAACAGGCTTATGATAGGTCAATATTGGTATGAACACTACTCAGAAATGAAGATCCTCATCAGTTTCATTTCAGTTTAATAATCTTAGTCATACGATAGTTTAGCACTCACTTCCCGGGACCATGTACATGCACCCTTAGAAACACCCTTAGTCATTATTTATATCAGTTCATTAATTATTCAGTTACTTAAGCAATTATGTGAGCCTTTTGTCATGGTCTCTTATATGACCTTTACAGAAACCCACTGATCCTTTTTAGCTGTAGCCTCAATACCTAAATTCACATCTACGCAGAAATGATTCTCAAAATAGTGAGCAGGGTAGTAATGGGTGGGGATGGAAACACTGCAAAAGTAGCATCTAGTCAAGTAGAATTATCATAAATATAGCCAATATTTGTCCTGTTGAGCTTGGTGTAAGCTTATTTTAAGTTTATTTAATTTATTTTCCCAACATTTCAGCAGATAATTTAGCTTTTTTTAAGAAATGTGCCTGTGTGCCATTATCTGCCAGTATTGTCAGTTCATTTTACATAATAAAATGACTTAAAACAGGTAAAAAAAAATGTAAGCTGAAAAAAATAAGCTAAGTAATTCTATAATAAGTGCACAACATCTTAAAATAAGAAATATTAGATATATCGACTAGAATTAAGATCACTTCACTTGACAAGATATGATTTTTTGCAGTCAAAGCATTTCTAGCACCAGCCAACCTGAACATATTCATCTAGAGGCTGAATTATAGCAATGAGAGAGAAGAAGCAGGAAGACTTTAATCAAGTGTGATTGCAGGGAAATTGTCCTCCGCTATAAGATAAGATAAGATAACGGGGAAACTCACAGCACCACAGCAGCAAAGGGACAGCAAGGCACTCAAGAAAAGAAGTAACAAGAAGAGAGTTAACAAACAAGGTAATTCACCTTGTTAATGACAATTTGTTACTTATTATTGTATGTACAACTCTATCCTGCACGAAATTAACAATATAACCATCATAAACAAAAAAGCCAAAAAAAAAAAAAATATATATATATATATATATATATAATTTTTTTTACATGTATTGCACATGGAGTTTTGCACATGAAATATTGATTATATTGCACATGGTATGGTGATGAATTAACAATATAAACAAATAGAAAAGCAAAACACTATAAGAATATACAGATGCATAAATAGAAGTAAAGATATACAATAATAATAGAACCATAAAAAAGTATAATGTGTGGTAAATAAACAAGTAAATAAATAATATGAAGGTGACAATGCAGTGGTTTATTGTCAAATCCAGTGAATCATCTAAAAACATCCAAGCACAAAGCATGTAACTATGCACTGTAAATGATAGTACAACAACATGTATTAATATTTTGGCAATATGTATAGAGCGCAGTAATATGAGAGATAGTCCAGCTGATGTTCAGTGAGCCTGTCCTGTTAGTGGCTAAGTATACAATGATGTCCAGTGAAGAGATGTTGTACAGTGCGATCGCTGTTGGCACAAACTCCTGTACTGTTCGTTACTGTGATGGGGTTGAATGACTCTGTTGCTGAAAGTGCTCCGCTGTCTGACCAGTAGGTCGTGGTGGGGGTGTAACGTGTTGTCCAGGATAGCAATGAGCTTATTAAGTGATTTCCTTTTCAGAACCACCTCAAATAAAATGCTTTTATGGGGCGAAGGGGGTGTGGGGGGGAGTTGGCAATCATATTCTATTGGCAAAGCTTTTTTATAGATATTATACAATCTGTTTGTATGCTACTGAATACCTGTATCAGCAATGGGGCCACAAATTATTAATTAGAAACAGTGTACGTAACTTTTAGCTAATTGCAAACCATTATCTTTTCCCACTCTATGTCTCTCCACAGCTGTCACCCGAGAGAAACATATCTATCTTCTCTGTAACAAGGAGCAGGTGACACTCACTCCATCCGCCTCACCACAACTCATATTTTATTTGTGCACTGGAAACAATATGGGCAGAACCATGAGCCGGACTGAAACAGCCTCATTGCTACCCTACATCAGCACCATCATACACTGTGTGTGACCTTAATAATGAATAACTTTAACCTCATAAGACCTTACAATAACAACTGTGACATTATGTCATGCGTGCTGGCCATTTGTTTCATGCTTGGAGCCAAACAGTCACATTAAGTGACAGCGGCATTAACCTGACTTAGCATGCAGCGCCTTCCTGACAGTGATAACTTTCCCCCTGTGGGGTCAAAGGGAGTAATTATGTTGGACATAGCTGAACCCGCCCTGCACTTTAACACACAGCCTATAAATAGCCCTATAGGATACTGCTACCTGTAAACACTTGCCCTCGCATTCACTCCTGAAGACAAATGGGCTTTTATAACATTCCAGTGTTCTGACCCAGCAGGAGACAAAAAGTACAATAAAGCATTGAAAACAGAAACAGAGAAACAGAGTGAAGTGTTTGTTGATAAAGTTCTGTAAGGCAAAATGCATGGAAGCCCATTCCTACCATCTAAAAATAAATTCAGCACCTATTTTTTATCCTTAAGTGAATTTCTATGCCTTTATTTCTGCAATACTAAGTTATTATTTTGAAATCCTACTTTATTTGCAGACACTAAGCCATTTATTTTCAGACATGTCGATATTTTGAGATATCATCTTACTGTTTTGAGATGCTAAGTCAGTATTTTGGGATATTATCTTGTTAGTTTGAGATGCTAAGTCATTAGTTTAGATAGTATTTCATTCATTTGAGATGCTGGGTCATCATTTTAAGATACTAAGTCATTATTTTAAGATACTAAGTCATTATTTTAAGATACTATGTTGCTATTTTAAGATGCTTTCTCTGTTTTGAATAACAACTTCACTTGAAAAAAAGCCATTTAATTTTTTTTTTATCTTAAAAAAATGTTTCCCAAAAAATAATGACTTAGTGTCTCAAAATAATTTGATATTATCTCAGAAAAGAAATGGCTTAGGACAACAAAATAATCTCTTAGCAATTCATTTAGTAATGAAAAATAATAATTAGGTACTGGACCGTGTATTTTGAGTGGTGGGTATGGGCCTCCATAAAAATGAGACACGTTGGTGGGAAGACTGTAGGGGGTGGTTAAAACTTTAACCAAAGGAAACAAAAAGGAATAAAAAAATGAAGCTAATAAATAAGTTTAAGAGTAAATACTTAAATGCATCTTTACCTGTGGGCCGTGCCATTTCTTTACCGCTAACATTGTCTCGAGCTTGATTCGCTCTTCGTCACGTTGCGTAGCCTGACTTTATCGATGAATTAGCTAAAAGCTTTTGAATTTTTTCAATGGAGCAGTCAAAGTCCGGTCTTAACTGCGCTACTCGTTCTTATTATGTTGTTCAGGTAAGTGTTATATGGTGAAGGTGGACTCCTCCTAGCTAGCCAACTGCAGTAGCATACTAACTAGCTAGCCACCAGGTAGCTCGCTGGTTGCTAAGCTAATTGTGCTCTTGTGTCCATTTGGCATTCATATTTAACCTCCATGAAGCGGTGGTCAGAAATACTACTGTTAGTTTGTGCTGTAGAAATCATCGTTTGTCCTGGCACCGTTTTTAAGAAATTAAGCATCATGTTTTATTGCCTGTGATGTCACGCACCACCGCCCAATCCCGCCCCCCCCCGCCAATCAACTTCCAAACTGCACCAAAAGGGTCTCGCTTTGTTTGTGCTGCTTTGTTCTGTTACGTTTTTTAAGTTAACAAGCAGTTTCCCAGCGAGTGACACCACGCAGACCCCCGCCGACATCCAAATCGCATCAAAACAGTCAACTATATAATATTATAAATAATAATTGGCCTTTTGATTTATTCTACAGTCCTTCATAGTTGCTAAAAATGTGTCCAGTAAATCAGTCATGACGTTTGATAAATGGTTGTGGATGGCTCTATAAAAGTGTTTCTTAATGTTGCTCCTGGGCAGACCCTGCGCTTCACAGATGTGCTCTCCAAAATAAACCCTGGCAAATCAGATAGGAATTTGTCCTATCAGCACCTGATTGGAAAAATACAGCAATTTATACATGGGATTAATGCTCAGCTCAGGTCAACATGAGTTGGGTAAGGTGCTTGATAATAAGCATTCAGCAGTTTCCCCCACACTGAACTCAGACTGAACTGAGCTGATTATGAATCCTTTGTACAAATTGCTGAGTTTCTTCTGCCAGATGCTGTGACTATTCCGGTTTAATTTCTCACTGTCTGATGTGGAGAATACAGTGAGGAAAATAAGTATTTGAACAGCCTGCGACATACAATGTATGATTTTTTAATAATTTATTTGTGTGTTACTGCTGCAAATAAGCATTTGAACACCTGTCAATCAGCAAAAATTCTGGCCCTCAAAGACCTGTTAGTCTGCCTCTAAAAAGTCCACCTCCACTCCACTTATTCTAAATTAGAAGCACCTGTTTGAGGTCATTAGCTGCATAAAGACACCTGTCCACCCCACACAATCAGTAAGACTCCAACTACTAACATGGCTAAGACCAAAGAGCTGTCCAAAGACACCAGAGACAAAATTGTAGACCTCCACAAGGCTGGAAAGGGCTACGGGGCAATTGCCAAGCAGCTTGGTGAAAAAAGATCAACTGTTGGAGCAATTATTAGAAAATGGAAGAAGCTAAACATGACTGTCAGTCTCCCTCGGACTGGGGCTCCATACAAGATCTCACCTCGTGGCGTATCAATGATCCTAAGAAAGGTGAGAGGACGAAGAATGATGAGTACCATCCCAAAAACACCATCCCTACTGTGAAGCATGGGGGTGGAAGCATCATGCTTTGGGGGTGTTTTTCTGCACATGCGACAGGACGACTGCACTGTATTAAGGAGAGGATGACCGGGGCCATGTATTGCGAGATTTTGGGGAACAACCTCCTTCCCTCGTGGCTGGGTCTTCCAACATGACAATGACCCAAAGCACACAGCCAGAATAACCAAGGAGTGGCTCCGTAAGAAGCATATCAAGGTTCTGGAGTGGCCTAGCCAGTCTCCAGACCTAAGCCCTATAGAAAATCTTTGGAGCAAGCTCAAACTCTGTTTCTCAGTGACAGCCCAGAAACCTGGCTGATCTGGAGAAGATCTGTGTGGAGGAATGGGCCAAAATCCCTGCTGCAGTGCAAAGCTGGTGAAAAACTACAGGAAACGTTTGACCTCTGTAATTGCAAACAAAGGCTACTGTACCAAATATTAACATTGATTTTCGCAGGTGTTCAAATACTTATTTGCAGCAGTAACACACAAAGAAATTATTAAAAAATCATACATTGTGATTTCCAGATTTTTTTTTAGATTATGTCTCTCACAGTGGACATGCACCTAGGATGAAAGTTTCAGACCCCTCCATGATTTCTAATGGGGAGAACTTGCAAAGTCGCAGGGTGTTCAAATACTTATTTTCCTCACTGTACATATGAAGACCACTGTTGTGTTTTATCAGCCTTGCATGCTGTGTCTTTCCCCTTGATGGACACAGAGGCATGACCATTTTAAATACTTTTTCATGAAGCCACCACCTGGTAGGTTTATGGGAAATGGATCACTAAGCGTTATTTTTCTAAGCCACTGCAGTTCGTCACACATGGCAGTTTTCTATCCTTCCAGTTCAGAGACCTGCACTCTTTCATAACTCTTGATTCCGTTTGCCAGGATGAAGACTGTAACAGACATTTGAGATGCATTTTAGCACTGATGGTGTACTCACCTCTGGCAGCTTCTTGCTGAAAATGCAATGTGGACTAGTGCTGTGCCAAATTACCAGCCCTGGTTAAAATAAACCAATGCTCTGTGTATGACTTCTTTATAAAAGGAAACTTTATTCTAAGCCATGTTTCTATATGGACCAAATAACGATGAAACACAGGGAAATGGAAGGGGAACTTTTCATTGAAAGCAGTCAAACAGTTAATTTGCAGGCAGCGCATTTTTTCCCAAACCCATCTTTTCCAGGTAAAACATTCACTAAAATATCAATCTGCTAAAAAAGTAATGCGTAACATGACATTTTATAAACAGTACACTTTACAGTCACTTTATAAAGAGAAATATCTTTACTCAATATGAGTGGTAAAATACAGAATCTCCGGTGAATTGTTGTACACATAAAATGTATTTTCTGAAAAAAGCCACGCATGATTTGTTTTTGATTTGACATGCAGTTGATCAGTAAATGGCATGATAGACTGCGGGGAAAAAACAGAAATGTATCGACATCTACTGTACATACATATCATTAGGCAAGTGAGAAAAGACAAGTAACCTAATCTGAAATGAACTGCATAATTAATAACAGATGTTCTTTCGCGTAGATGCCAAAGCTGCCAGTTTGTGACAAGGATGATGTCATAAAACTCATCCATGCTGCTAGAGATACAATTGTCAGAGTACAGTGTATTACCTGGCCCTCTGAAAAAGTGTGGACAGAACTAAGTGAACAGCTTGGAGGAAAAATGACTCCTAAAGGCTTGTGCACTCTTGTCAAGATGAATCGACACATTTGGCAAATCCTAGGTGTAGAGGCGGACGAGGACCATGACAGCTCTGATTCTGATGTACATTCCACACAAAAGCAAAATAACATCAACTTTGAACTTGCCATTAATCATCAAGAGTGGACAGACTTCTGGCAGGAGGAAGCTGTCTACAAGAACAGTGCTGCACCATCAAGTACACCATCTTGAAGCGTGGTACATGGTCTCACGTCCTAAATAAAAAGATATGGAACTTGACCAAATTATCTTACACACTTAGATTCAAGAGGGCAAAAGTGTGCCCACACAGTGCATCTAAGTGCATTGATATCAGGGGTCACTGTACTGAGTGTAATGCAAAATTGTGCACACCAGCAGTGCTAAAACGCAGAATTGATGGTATCGATGAGTCTTCATACTGGAAAAGCAAAGGGCTTGCTATCTGGAGAGAACAGAGTGCAGGTCTCTGAAGATCTCTGGGAGGGGAAGAAACTGCCACATGTGTGGACAGCTGCAGAGGCTTTCAAGATAATGGCACTTGGTGAACAAGAGCCCAGCCACCTACCGAGTCTGGATACATTAAGAAAAGCAAAACGAGAGAGGGGATAAGGAGGTAGGGCACAAAGATCCTATTCTTTCCCTAATGAAATAGAGTGTGCCTCATAGGGGCAGCACTCATGACATTGGCATTGACGATTATTTGTGCCATTATTGGACACCCTCTCAAGTCCAGGTCTACAAAACAATAGCAAAGGCTGAGGGTTCAAGTGTATGTTTTGACTCTAGAGACAGTAGTTGCTCCATGCTTCCTCAGAGTAGATGTTGCACACTGCATAAAGATGGCTAGTCAATGGGAATGTCTACAGAAGAAAGCAAGACAGGTGAGAGACTTTTACCTAAGAGCCATGGCACAGCTTCTTCAGTCTGTGACAATCCAGGACATCTCAGAGATATGCAAAACGTCTGAAATCTGAAAAAGAGAATTGCGGAGGAATGTGGTCAACTAATATGCATTGATGACAGCTTGGCTTACTCTGAAGCCTGTGGAAGAATGCATCACTGATGTTAAAAAGTGGGTGACCAACATCTGTGAGGAAAGCAAGACTCTGGCTGTGCATGATGGTGATCGGGATAATTTGCATTTCCTTCCCCAGCTTATCCCTCATCGGATACGACTAGGTTCTTATCTACCTCTTTGGACAGGTGTAATGGGTCTACTTTTCAAAAGTGCCAGCATCACAGCAAGCTCTGCCCATTTTGAAGCTGAGTTCAAGAATTTGAAGTTTGGCCTTTTCAAACACGACAACTTGCCAATTCGAGTGGACCGCGTCATCAGCCAACACCTTGGGGGCATTGAAGGGAACATGAGACTTTCCTCAGCAGCCAAATCTGCAAACAGTGAGAAAATAGTCTCGAAGTCAGTTGAATGTGGACATACTTTAAGCAAATAAGATCCTTTGACCTAAGAGATTCCACAGAACAAACAAATATAGCAGTCCACAGAAGACTTACTTACTACTGACACAGGAGCCATCGATTGAAAATTGTAGAGGCCTTGGTCTGCCACTGCAAAAGAGAAAGTCTTCATACGTTATACATTGTCCAGAGTGGTTACATGTTGATTCAGCTCCTAAGAAACAAAGAACAAAAACGAATGTTTTAAAAAATGGCAATTACTTAGCAAAACGGCCCATTAAAGTTCGGCAAAACACTTGTAAGCATGATCAACACCTGTGCTTTTGATTCCTTTTGCCAATGTCTCTGCTGTGCCTTCTGTGCCAGTCACAATTTCAGCTGTTATGTAACTGAACCACAAAACAATGCTGAAATGTTTCATTTGGTTAGGACCATTGTCACAAGAGGAGTACAACAGGGTGTACAAACAGAGGGCAAAAATTTAGTTGGACATCTTTGACTCTGTGCAACGTCAGTCAGGTATGAAGCAAGTAAATGGAAAATGCAACATTGCCCACATTATCACTTCAACAATGAAGCATACCGCAAGTGTCACAAGCAAAAGTCAGTCCTCTGCATTTTGCAGCTGTAATTTACTACACTTAAGGCAAATTCCTCCGATTCCAGTAAATGTTGATATTTTAAACATAAAAGGAATGAGAGGGCTTCAGGCTGCACTTGAAGCAGGGCTGTGGCTACACCCCTCAAAATGTCTTTAGCCACTTAAGTCTCCTGAAAAGAGTTCAGACAGTTTAAAAACAGAACACCCGTCAGCGTTCAAATTCATGGGCACTGGTTTTGTCACGCACAGTTATGCCAGAGGTTCAGCCCTGTACATTGAAACTGCAGCAGAACGTAATTTTCCACTGAGTGAATTCCCCGTCACCGTCACCCTGAACAAAGAGTTGTTTACACGCAGAGGCATTGTGGCTTTTCTCCCTGGGCCAACTAAAGACACTCTTGGACACTATGTGGCCTATTGCAGGAGGTCGTACTTGGAGGTTAGCTGTTTGAGATATGATGACTTTTGTAATACAAAAATACAACCACATGTATTTTAAACAAAGGACTGACAAACTTTAGCTTTAGCTAGATGACTCTGAAAAATGACCAGTCATCATTTGTAAACTAGGCATTTGAATGTGCATTAGGAATGTTACAGGCCTACTGCTGACCAATGGGAGCTGGTGCTTTAACCTACAACAAAATCATACTAACATTCCTCTGGAAAGAAAAAGTTATTGTTTTATATGTTCTGTATTGCATGCTAAACTTTTTTTGTTTTCTTTAACATTAATAACATTTTTGTAAGTGAACAATCGTAACTGCGTAACATTTATAATAGAAGTAACTCACCTATTGTTGATGTGTCCCTCAGTCTATTTACACCACCACCCTCATGGTTTTACCTCATGGTTTTATGTCAGTTACATTTGCTCCATATTGCATGCTTTTTTAACATTTCTGCAATTTACATATTGTAACTGCGGTGACGTTTACATTAAACTTAAGTAACCTGTTCTTGATATCTTGTGTCTTATTTACATTAGCATTCTATTAACCGTTGATGACTGATATCTACTGAATACACTGTCAAATTAATCAGTTAAATGTTTAGACGCACTCAAAGAATGTGTACGTATTTCCTATATTTTAGAAGAGGGAAGAAATCATAACTATAAAGTAAAAATGAATTGTGTTGAATTGCAGAGTGACTATAAAATACGAAATGAATCAAAAACTTCTTACCTTTTGATTCTTCACATTACCCCCTTCTGTGTTAGTTGGTGGACCGCCCACAGGCATTTAAACGATTGAAATAACTTTAACGTTTGGAATCCACAAATTCATGTGGCTGAGTAGCAATCCTCGTGAGAGAATGGTGGTTGGCTGAATCGTTGCTTTAGTTTTAAATGTACCTAAAGTAAGTAGTAAAGTTGTCAAACTCTTGACTTATCCTTAATTCCATTATGATCCTGGAGATAAGTAAGTAAGTGATACTTTTTTAAACTCCACAACCGGGGAAATTCCACCTCCGCATTTAACCCATCCGTGAAGTGAAACACCACATACACACTAGTGAACACACACACTAGGGGGCAGTGAGCACGCTTGCCCGGAGCGGTGGGCAGCCCTATCCACGGCGCCCGGGGAGCAGTTGGGGGTTAGGTGTCTTGCTCAAGGACACCTCAGTCCCAAACTCGCCTTGCTCAGGAAATTCCAGTAGCAATATGTGCATCTCTTCAGATCTTCTTTCTTCAGCACTGTCAGCATGTGACAAACATGTGGGAGATGACAGACTACTCATGATAACCAACAAGACTATTTTGATGCATTTTTTTTTAAGCGAGTTGTACGTTGATGGGGGGCTGCGTGACGTCACTCGTCCAACCTTTATGGCTTTATAACTGGAGAATTAAAACAGCACAAATGTTTCCTTTCACGGCACAAACACAGTACAAACGCAGCACAAACAAACGAGACCCTTTTGGTGCGATTTGGACGTTGATGGGGGGGTGGAATGACGTCACTTATTGAAAAATATTTGTAGCCTATAACTTGATCATTAAAACAGCACAAACATTTTAACGGCACAAACGAACGACACCCCTTTGGTGTGATTTGGGGGTTGATGGGGGGTGCATGACGTAACTCGTCCAACCTTTATGGCTTTATAACTTGATCATTAAAACAGCACAAATGTTTATTTTAATGGCACAAACACAGCACAAACGCAACACAAACAAACAAGACCCTTTTGGTGCGATTTGGATGTTGATGGGGGGCTGCATGACGTCACAGGCAATAAAATGTTTCATTTCTTAAAAACGGTGCCAGTACAACACAGCACAAACTAACAGCAGTATTTGTATTCCATTTCTGACCACATTACAACGGGCTCTTTGTCAGAGCTGGCTTGAATTATCTAGCAAGAATTTTGCTAAAGATAACCATATGCTACAACACGATAGCTAGTTCGCTAGATAGCTAGCCTGTAAAACATAGCTAGGCGCATTGTCTAAAGTCGTTAAACGTTAGTTTGCAGATGCTTGTCATTTTTATAGCTACGTTATTTTTTTTATCTAGTTATGTAGCTAGTTAGTATTTTCATAAGACATTTTTTGCATAGCTACAGTTTGTTGTCAGTATTGTGAGGAACATGACACCACATTGCCAGCAAAATCTAAACGACTCTGTTTACATCTTAAGGACTGCGTTTTTCAGAAAACTAGAAAGAAACTGATGGAAATCCCCTTCAATATCTGCTTGATGATGTTTGTATATGGCTGAATCCAGTCTACATTAAAACTCAGTTTACTTAATGTTGGCATGTCACAGACTGGATTCAGCCGTATAAATACATCACTGTATCACGTAGCCTTTAGTTATGTCTCCCAAATATAATATATAGACAAATATAGCCATTGTGTTTACTATCCGAAACCACCAGTGAACTCAGACATGCCTCCTGAATGTTTATATGTGTAACAGGATTAGGACAGTATAAACCATGGGGCTCTAGGACCCAGCAGCCGTAGCAAATACAAGGACAGTAAGACCCGGCAGCACTACAGCTATCTGAGGGACATTAGGACCCAGCGGCGTGGCAGCTCCTACAAGCGACCGCCGTCTCGCCGCTTCTTTATTCAGCTCACCTGCGGCTCATTGGAGTTTGTGGTTCGTGGCGTGTGCGTGGATGGGAGAACGCGCTCCCCTGTCTTGTAAGACTGGTGCGCCTACAGAGACAAGGAAAATAAACTGCCTTAAAGGTCGCAGGTGCCTTCTGCTGTCAAGGTGGTTGAAGCTTGAGTTTGAGCAAGAGGGAGGCCAGCAAAGGCCTCGGATGACCAGTGCTGTGTCCAGTGTAAATACTTGAAGCCAGTTCTCAGATGACTCCAGTCTGGGTTTAATAAAATCTCCATGACTTTGCATTGTGCATGATGCTGGGAGGGTATTCAGGTGGTAAATAGCTGCTGATGATAGAGGGGCAGTTAAACTACACAGGAGCATGTATGTAGCTAAGCACTAGCCACTGTTTGTGGTTTGTTTGTTTGTTTTATTTTGCCTGACCAGATGCGTTATGGTTTGGTTTCTGTATGGTTCTGGAAGTCATTGTAATTTTTTTTTTTTTTTTTGTGGTTTATTTACTGGTTGCTTGTGTTTTCTTTTTTGTGTGTCACTTGAGGTGGAGTGATTTGCTTTAAACCCAGTGGGTAATCCTCAGTGGTGGACGAAGTAGTACTTGAGTTAAAGTAGAGACACCCAAGGTGAAATATTACTCCAGTAAAGGTTTCTCCTTTTAGACCTCAACTTGAGTAAAAGTACTAAAGTATTTGCCTTCAAATGTACTTAAGTATCAAAAGTAAAAGTACTACAAGAGTAATTCTGGCTCTGATGTTCTGTTATCATTTTATAACAAGACTCGCTTCATGAACTCAGTTTAGGTGAAAGTCCTCCAGCGTCTCTCTTGGTAAACCAGTCTTTTAATGGAATATCATTAATTAGTCTGACACTGATCTCTATTAAAATGATCATAAGCACAAAACACTGATGGCAGACAGTTTCCATCAGGGAGAACCGAGTGGCTCTGAAATCACTTTTTACACACAAGCAAAGTTTCAGTTTAAGATTACTTTGTAACTTAGTTACAAGTTGAATAAAAACTGACTTTAAACTCAGGATCACAGTTAAGTTTTCCTTTACTGTATTGATCTGTAGGTGTCTGTTCATGAACATAAACTAACCAAAACTAATTTACTATGAAATGAAAGTGTTTGTATGAATTCAGAAAAAAAGAAACGCATCAGTCACGACTGCATATGTGGACATATTTCTATATTGTGGTCTATTTCATGTGCCCCTCCAGCACGAATGGATCAAAATGAATGGATTAAAATACATTTTAAGGCACAATGTCAGGAAACAATGACATCAGGCAGCGTATATCTAATTATTTCATGCAGTAACTTTCTATGAGGGAGAATTTAGAGGCTTTCATCTCTCTGACATCTGGTTCCTGTCACCACCAATGTGAACGATTCTGATTCAGCAAGGCTTTCAGAACAAAACGTGTCGCACCGACACTGAATGATTTGTGTACATCTCAACCATTTAATTATGTAGATTTTTTTCCCCTTTAAGCAAAGTGACAGATTAATGATACATGAGAAAGAAAAGCAAGCAAAAAGTATTGCATTAGAAAGCTGATGATACAATATAGAAATCAGTTGTGGCATGTGAAGAGAAAAGGCCTCACATTGTAGTGCGTTCTTTCATGACACTGGTGGTGCTTTCACACTGATTATGATAAACAACAAATGGGCCAGAGTGCCTGCTTTCCCCCACCTAACATTGATTTAACGTGGTTTCTAGCTACATGATTTAACACAGGTGCTTGTACAACCACAGGGTATTGTTTGCGACTACGACACGGTCAGTGGATTTAGAGATGAGCAGTAAAAGAGCAGCATCACAGTTGTCTTGTTTTTAAGCAAAAATTGCAACTGTGGTTCTCGGCTTACGTTCTGCTGAAGATTTTAGTAACAGGAATGCTTTATTGTTGCAGGGGTGTAAGTCAGGGAACAGACAGGAAGGTGGTGACCATGACAGAGAGGAAGGGACCAGTGGTGGTCATGTCGGAAAGGAAGGGCAGGTGGTGGTCATGTCGGAGAGGAAGGGACAGGTGGTGGTCATGTTGGAGAGTGAGAGTCAGGTGGATGCCACTTGATGAGGAGGTAAGCAAGCGACAAAGTATACTAAAGGTGAGTGGGCCTGTCATGATCATGAAATGTTAGCTGATTGTCATGTCAACACAGTGTATATACAGTGTATAGCAGCTATTACAATACAAGCCTACTGTGGCCAAACTGACTGGTTAGATATCTCGCTTTGTAGCATTCTTTTATGTACCCGTATTTGCTGCACACAATTCATTTTCTGTTTGCTACAGCATAAACAAAAAACAGCTGAAGTCAAATTGAAAAAAGAAGACCCACTCAAATCATTTAGACTAGGTGATTATGTAATGATGGTAAGGCATGGAAAAGACAACAATATAGGACAACAATGCTTTCTGCTGTACTGGGCATCGACTGGGGTAATGGACTCATTCTTTTGTAATCATTATAGATTCTAAGCATTAGATTACATAAGAAAGAAAATCTAATGAGTGTCAGACTTCAGGCCACTGATGCAAGCACCTGTGTTATATTATGTAGCCAGAATCCATGTTAAATCAATGTTAGGGGAAAAAAAGCAGATGCCCCTCTAACTCCGGCCTTATGGATAAACTGTACAGCTTGTATATCGGATGCTAGAGACTGGAGGCACGTACACAGACATGCACACATGCAGTGCAAACATAATGTACCTCTTGAAAACGCATTAATCTGTATGCTAATATTAAGTATAGCACTCTGGTCCCAGACTACATTAACCTTCATCACCTTTTCAGGTGTTGAACTTGGATTTTAGCGTGTGGGTAAATATAAATGGAACTCTTCCTTGCATAACTGTCTGTGTCTCAGACCTCTTGACACTGCTTTCTCTCTCTCGCTCTCTCTGCGTTAGCTGGAGTGCTGTGTGAGTGTCTGTGTGGGCAGGCTGAGAGCCCAGGCAGATGAGACTAAAAGCTCGTCCTCTGAATGCCTGCCTCTCCTGTGACAGTGCATACATTAACAAAAAAGGGCATTATCCCTCACTTTTGAATGTGTGACAAAGGTCTTTATAAATTTAAACTGTGTGTATTTTTTTTTCCTCAGCAGTGGGAATGGGCACAGGACCTTAGTCACAGGTCATGTGGTTTAAGGTTACTAATAGCTCCCACCAATAGCCTTGTGTTGCGCGCTTTTTTGCCCTTTTTACAAAGCCCTGCCCCGCAGTGGCAGAGAAAGCCCTCGCCCCCAGGTGGGGAGCGGAGGCGGACAAGCCCGTTCCCTTGAGGCCGTAACCGGAGGCTTATCAGGGCCCAGCGCTGTTCTCTAATACTCCTGTGAAAGACCTCCTCCAGCGCCTCCCAATAGCCACCTCTCTCTGGACAGGAGGCTGAAATGGAGAACGCCGTGGCCCCTCAGCAGCCTACGGAGAAAAGGTGGGGGGGGGTGAATGGGGGTCTCAAGAGCCATTCACTTGTTCCGAAGCAAAGGACGAAGATAGAGAGAGAGAGAGTGAGAGAGACCAAGATAAAGAAATGTCTCATTTGCAGTGGAGTCTCAGAACAGAATTTAAATAACATTTAAATGAATTTACACATACAGAGCATGACATTGTAAAATAACTACAAAAAGGAAATTAAGTATATACTTATAACAACAAAATTCTGTAATAGTAATAATAATAATAATTACAACAAACAGCAACAAACTCAAGCAACAAATCCTAATAGCCTGATGTTTCATACATGCCATATATTCATATGTGATTCATAGTCAATCTGAGCATTAAGAACAGCAAATACTTCAAAACCTACTGTTCCGTGTTGAAACGTCATCAAGAAAAAAACTGAAAGAGAGCATGAATATGAAAGGGCGTGGGGAGAAGAGAGAGATGCTGCGTGGGCGTATGAGAGTGAAAGGTGGAATGAGTCAGAGATGAAGGGAGAAAAGACACTGCACCTCTTCTGGGGTCCCAGTGCTGAAGATCATCTGCCTGGCGGGGGCGCAGGGGGACACGCCCGACACCCGAGCAGGGCTGAGAGACACCGCATAAAGACTGCACAGTTCACTCCAGTTCAGTGGCATTCAGATTTTAATGGGAACCCTCATCGCCAGCCCATCTGGGATGAGCAACGCACCATTATTTAACAGGACTAAGTCGAAAAATGCCTTCAAAATAGGTGGCATACTTTCATGTTGAGAGGAGTCACTGCTCGACAGCACTTCTTTAGGTTTATGTAAGGAATACTGGACATTATTACTCAACTGTTCACTGCCATTCCACTGACTTCAAAGTGCAGATCTTTGTGTCTGATGGAGATAAAGGATTGAAAGGGTGTCTTTCATTTGTGACTGCGATTGGACTCTGGCTGTATCTGCCAACTTGGAGCGCATCAAAAAGAGGGCCGGTTTCGTGCCACTGTCCAGCTGAAACCTTTATTTAACACAATTCTTACAGTAACACAGTCATTTAAAGTGGACTGCTGCTGTCAGATTACTGTCAACCTGAAAGTTGACAATTTTTACCTCGTCACTGGTCACATTAACTTGTTAAAATTCCAGGCTGATTACATACCAATAGCGAACCGAGATTGTTAAACCTCGGCCCTCTGCCCCCGTTTCCCACATTTGAAAAAAAAAACAACTAGTTTACTGTGTCCCCTCCTAAAGTACTGCAAAATGTAAGGAATGAAAATTAAGACGATGCTTCAGCCTTGACATCCAAAAACACAGAGACAAGCAAATAACACAGAGAGGGCGATCACCTAGACAAGGCTACCACTCCCCACGCCAAACAGCAAGCAATCCCGACTGTAGAGCTTTTGCTCCTTGGTCGGTCCTGTCATCCAGGGGTATCTGGATTTTTCTGATTAACTCCAACTTTTCATTGAAAGTTGGTGAACGGGATGGATAATACATTTGCAATGATGTCCTCACTAGCGGTAACTTTACTCTTGGTTTCCTTCTCAACCCAACAAGCTAGCTAGCTTTTTTCGCTAGCTTTGTGTTCCCACAGTGGGTTGAACTTGTGATAAAGTCAGGGATAACAAAGCCCGCCCGTTTAGAGGGAAGACATGATTGGCCAATTTTACTGTCATTTGAATTTGGTCGCTCATTGAATTACTATTGCTTGGCCCTCTGGAAATTTTTAGCTGGACCACCAATCACCAACAGTCTTTCCAGCAACAGCAGAGGCAGCAAAATTCTAAAAGGGAGACAGAGAGGCTTCTTTAATTTAACGCTTCACATTCCAGTCCATATTGAATTGGCAGGTTTGAAGGATTTATTTGCTCAGGTTTGTATTCGTTTAGATGTTGCGTGTCAAAATATGATCAAATAATATTAGAACTGCTCATTTTTAAAATGTTATTTATGGAATATCTTAGGCCCTCTCTGAGGGTGTAGAGTGCCATGACCGTTCCCCTCGGTTACGTACTAAGGCTTATTCAGTAATTACAAGGACTTCAATGCAAATTGGCTGAGCTATTCTTAGGTTATAGAAGTGTGTAATTAAAATCTTGGGCCCACTGACAGGCCTTGGTCTGATAAGGGGTTAAACTATGATTCATCATATCATTTAAAAGACAAAATTCTTGATTTCCTGTAGTCGTTGAAGTGTCATGACTTTCACATTTCACCATAAACGTCCTCTGAGTTTCAACTACACCGCCATGCGCCAGTCGAGGGGGCAAAATAATATTAGGCTGTAATCTCATGTTTCATCTCTACCCCTCACCCCCCACCTGTCTTCAAGAATACATGCTCAGCTAGCCCAGAGACCCTCATGATATCATGTTTCACACAATACGTCATAGTCTGGAAGGAAAACAAGGCTATGATTTCCATTTCATGTTGACAATGATTTGGCAAACAATCAAATTTCTGCAATTTTCCACTGTAGTCTAGTAAGGAAACATTAAGCTTAAGAAAACATTGCTTCTTTAGTGCAGGACTGGAGCGAAAAGGTGTCGCTACCATGCTCTAGCAGTAAGTAGTTACTTAATTTTTTCTGTAAGTGCATCCACAAAACTTCTCTCAAACAGCATCCAGGTCTTCTTAAAGGTCGCTCAGACCTGTAGTTTAGGAATCGGTATGATTCCCTGCAAACTATGAAACTTGTCTGTGTAGCAGAATGCTGCAGACTTCATGCACCCACATCATGTAGACCTATGGACGATGCAGATTACTTGTTGTTTCTTCTTATAGGAGATTGTGGGGATTCTGTTTAGCTTGGCTATCTGTTTAGCTGCATTCAGCTGCTTGTTGTAGCTCACAATTTAACTTGTGAAGCTCACAATGTAGCTTCACAAGTTAAACTGTGTCCTAAACAACATCGACACCTCTGTGTAAAAGAACCTGGATGTAGTTTGAGCGAGTTGAGAAGTTTGGGGGGTGTATTAAGCTCTGACAGCAAATAATTAAAAAAAAACATGCAAAGTTTCTACACTATAGAAAGGCGGACCAATGCTGTAATTCTAATAGAAAATGTTTTGTGAGGACACTTAAACCAGCAGACTAGATCTTGAGACTGACACCCATCACATGGGAAATTACATATTTCTGCAAACATGTTGGCTCAGGTTTAAAGAACCTTGCCAACTTCTCACTGGGTGGTACGCATTTTATGTCGTCACTGTACCATCATTCGCAGGGTTTCTTACATAGCATGAATATTCAATTATGCCCTCGTTCACTTGGCAGCCACATGCATTTTCTATGACCGTTTGATGTTAGATATTTCAAGTCTAGTCATGTCAGCCAAACAGTGTTTCAAAGTGCGAGAGCAACACGGTTGTTCTTTTTGTCACAGAGGTTTGGTGTAACTCAGATGACTCCCTCATGTTTTAAAAGCACTTGTTAAGCCATCTGTTGTTCCCATTAGTTCTCAGTCTGCATTTTCAGAAGAGAACTATTCAAAACATCTTTTTTGAGAAAACAGATCCCGAAAGTAATAATTTTTGTGACTTCTTATGGTGAACTCAGGTGAACATCAGAGAGGTCCAGCTCTGGGTGCTGACCTATGAGATTATTCTTATGGCTTTTTGTAAAAGATAGTACTATTAATAGTGAATTTATTCATTTTACATCTATCAGAAATATCTAAGGAACCAACAGCCTCTTTGATGCGTGGATTATAAGTTTAAAATTTAAACATGTACAGCTATTTAAAAGGTCCCCACTAAGTGAAATGTGTGACAAAAGCCTCCACCCCTGTTAGTAAACACTAGTTTTTACATGCTTGATCTTTACTTGTTTTAGTGGCTTCCTTTGACTAAAACATATTGCTCAACAGAAAAGTGCAGGGGTCCCAGCACTGTGAAGACATTTGGATCAAAGAGGAGAAATGTGCCAAGTAGATAAACCCAATAAAGAACTTAATTAAGAATAATACATGCTATGAACAGCAGCTATTCATTAAACAACAGCTAATGCAGCCTGCTGGTTGATATTGTGTATCGCTTGTCAGCGTGAAGGATTCTAAACAGCATTACGGCTTGGGCATGTGCCAAAGAAAAGCATAAGCACAAAATAAGCAGCCTCACTGTGGTGCATGTATCATTAATGTCAAGGTGTCAAAAGAGTGATGAATTGTGCATGAGAGCGAAGGTGGAATGTTTAATTAAATGGAGCAAATCCTACTGGATCATCTTAACACGGGCCTCCTAAAGTTTATCCAAACACAGAGTGTGTCCCAGACTGTCCAGATGAAGAATAAC
Source organism: Pygocentrus nattereri (assembly GCF_015220715.1). Classification (NCBI taxonomy): domain Eukaryota; kingdom Metazoa; phylum Chordata; class Actinopteri; order Characiformes; family Serrasalmidae; genus Pygocentrus; species Pygocentrus nattereri. Next base: position 8,843,105 of record NC_051218.1, read on the forward strand.
CAGTATTAACAGCAGAGCATTTATCTACTGCATGAGAACATAATAGAGTTCATTTTGTCAACGTTAAAAAATGGTGACAAAAAAGTGAAATGACCAAACGGAGGTCACAGCAGTAGGAGACAAAGGTCTGTGGAAACCACCAGGATTTCATCAGAATGTCTGTCCTAGGTTTCACTTCAGGGAAGAACCTCATTCCATTTCAAGGCTGTAACATATGTAATAGTTGTGTGGGCCATGTAGGGGCCCAACCTTCACACTCATCACATTGACTGGTAATCTGCAGTTCAAGTGAAGATGTTCTGTAGTTTGTCTTAAAGGGTGTGACCAAGAAGTCGGATCTGTTTCAATGTTACAAAGGCTGTCATTGGAACAGTAGAAAGTTATTCATTTTGTTTCAACGGGACCTTTTCTGGGGAACGAGGTTAACTACTGGCATGATCCAAATAACGTTCAATTCCAGTTCCAGTGAACTTTTAGGACTGCGGTGGGTATTTGTGTGATGCCCAGCAGGACCTCAAGCATATTAGAAATTGGCTTTCTGTCGCATCTAGAACATTTGTAAGCATGACAAGCCTCAGACCATTTGGAGTTCATTTGATTCCAGGCTGGTTATAGTGTAATGATTCAGAAGTTAATCTAAACTTCTTTTTTTTCAAAGCCAGTACATTTGGTGAAATTGTTATAGTTCATTTTAGCAGGTTAGTTACTTGGTGCAGCCACTACTCTTTTGCAACAGCTGGCGGTTGTTTTAAGGTCACAGGTAAAGAAGGTGGAATGATGTGTACAGAGCTTCAGCTGCAATTCTCAAATTTGAGAATGCTTCTCATCCACTAACATTGGTTTGGCTGCAATTAACTGTGGTATTATATCAAGATACTTCAAGACATTTGTGATACATGAAATGCATGACAATAGTTTGTCTGATAGTGGGATAAGTTGGAGCAAACAAAAATGCATTAGTGCCACATTTAAAAAACTACTATCGAAAAAAATGACTAAAGTGCACTAAATCCAATTGGACTAATTATGCTCTCTTTATAATATAATTGCGATGCTGATGTGGCCGATTCTGAATCAATTCACAAATGTCAAAATTAAATTTTAAAAATTTAATTGATAACGTAATGTTGATGGATCGCAAAAGGAATTTGAACGTGTGGAAGTGCAGCGTCCGGACAGTGGGTGGCAGCACATAAGAAAGACACAAATGGATGAGCAAGAAATCCGACTGGCACCCTCTGCATTAAAGGCCAGGTTAGGTCAGGAGTCACAACCCAAATATTAAGAAGAGCCATTTTGTCCTTACAACAAAAGTCAAACCACTTTGGCAGCCACAACATTTAATGTCCAAGATGTCTCAGTATGTGCTAATGTCCACTTTCCTCCCATCTATGCTAGAAAACCTTTCCTCAAAAGTAGAATTATTTCTTGTAAAATGTCTCTCAACGTTTGACTGTTTTACGAGGGTGAAGTCAGCTTCTCATTCGCCAGCTTCTTCTTGGAATTTTCCAGTTCCACCTTAAATTCTGCCTCAGGCACCAGAATGTAAATGTGGCACTATTTAAGGTGGAAAGGGACAATTTGAAGAGAAGCTGAAATCTGCAACCTTTTAGTGTTTGACAGTAGTCTGGAGTCTTAAAAAAGTCTTAAATCTCTCTGTTTGTGTTTCCGTTAGCTTCTAGCTAGGTGAGATTGTCTGCGTTGCTATGTGATCTACAGTCTGCACGCCAACCTTCAGGGTTATTGGGTGGTGAATTAGCAGTGTTTAAGACCATCTACCGTTAAAACTGTGTTACAATGATCAGCAGAGCCTTATTTTTACTGCAAAGGAGGATTATTTTATTTTTACCTAAAAATCTAATTCTGCCGTCGAGCCACAACAGGGTAGTAAAAGAGCCGCATGTTTCCGACCACTGAGCTTGTATATGGAAGCTCTTTGGTTTCTATAAAGTTGAAGGGAAAAAGGACCCAGACAGGAGCCACACTATATGCAAGTTGTGTCACACTAAACTAAAACATGAGAAACCATAATACACGGTTTCACCTGGTGTACTTGCTGCCAGAGGAGCATCGAACAAGCGACATTAGAGCTTCCACCCAACCCAGTAGCGAATTACAAACTCTATCGCAACTTTTATTACTAAGGATTTGCATCTGTACTCAGGCGTTGAGAACCAGGGCTTTCGTGCTATGTTGCCCAATTGGAACCAAGGTACAGTGTCCAGTCTTGAAGATATTTTACTGACACAATGACCCCCCCCAACCTTCTACAACAAGATCAAAACCATAACTGCACATATTATGTGCCCCACGCATAAGCAGTGAATGAGAGTCTTCCAGGGGACTTGCCACATCACTTCTGTTTGCTTTATTAATGAAAGATATTGGAAGTAAATTCATTAAGGTCACAAGTACTTTGCTTTAAAACTGCAAAGTTGTCACACAGTGAGAAACAAAGAAATCCTGTATAGAAATAAAAGATGTATAAAGATGCATCGATAATCATTTTATAGTCACATCACAGCCTCTGAATCGTAATCGAACCGAACCGTAAGGTGCCTAAAGATTCCCACCTATCTAACTTTTTCTTTAGTTTCATGTATTTTGGAACAGTGTGAACTCCATTACTCGCACCAAAGAACTGACCCATGATCCTTCTCGTTCTGTTTCCAAGCCATCTTGGATCAGAAGCTGCTGCAAATCATGGCAGACGAGCAATGAAGTAATTTTGCACCTGGACTGTGGGCCGTGTTTTTAGCCTGATTGGTTAAATTAACAAGCCAATCATAAAAGAAGCAGACATAAGGTTCATCATTATTCCTTTCACTGGGATACACTTAAGACAGTTCAGCCTCTCTCTTTTCTATTTTCTATTATCATAGTGGCAAATTTAAGAGTTATAGAGCACTTTGATCCCTGCAACATTTCTGACCAGCAAACAAACAAACACCCCCAGGTGTAATTTAGTGCACTTTAGCCATTGCAATGTGCAAATGAAATAAAAAGATCCACAGGTGTAAAAACAGCCTTGTTTGAAAGAAAATCAGCTACTCTAACCTGTAAATGGTCCAACAGAATCGTTTCGGGAAATGAGCCTGGGCATCTTTCATGCTTCATAACTAAAGAAAGCTATTGCTTTGGCTCAGCCAAGTTCTCACAGGCTGCTCGACTTATTTGTGGTTTTGGAGACAACTGTTTTACTCCACTTCAAATATCATGGGTTGGGCTTGATTGATGTATTGACAATGTAGCATTCTCAGTGTTTCAAATCAACCCTCCCACATGCTGTGACCTGAGGGAGAGCGAGCGAGAAAGAGAGAGGCTGACACACAACAGATACACAAGTTTGTCTCACACTGCAGCTCTGAGACATTCCTTGCGGACGTTTTTGTGAGTACTGGGCATCTAAAACCCCCTTTTAACCCCAGATCTCCAGATGGAAATGACTAAAGTATATAGAACTGAATATGAGCAATGTGAGTTCTTTACATTAAATCCGCTTCATATTTTGCAGTTTCCATATGTGCATGTCTGTCTTTGCTCTTGTGTTTGGGCTCATAATCATGATGTTTTGGGCTTATAACAGCAGAAGATAACAATGTGTGGTTTTTTTAGGGGGGGGGGGTCAGGTGTTGGGATATAAGAATTCCCTGAAGACTTCACTCACCCAACTTATATATTTAATGAGCATCTGGATCCACTCCATGGAAATACAGATTAGGGGTATAAAAATGCGTTGTGGCCTGATAATCTGTGAATAATTCAACAAACAGCTCAGGCGGAGTGGAATACATCCATCTACACAACTCAACTGGACTGGACTAGTCTGAGGCCATTCGGACGACAGTTTCTATCCGATTGAACGAGGTGTGTATTCCTGCAAACAATCTGTTAAACAGAATAATAACAGACACGTCAACGCCTGTATTTGATTAACGTTTACGTACGTTCTGCGCGTGCGTCACGTCATAGCAAACGTTTATAACGTTCAGCGTGGCGGGAGCGAAAACTGGTCTACAGAGGAGACGAGGTTTATGCTTTTTCGCTTTAAACCATGGCGGTGAGCCACGACGTCTTCCCCTCATCGCTTTAATAAGTACATGTCAAGTGAGTCTGACATCATTTTAAAATAATTAAAAGCACAAGCGCGCAAACTGAAAACACACGTACCAGAGCCGGTTTATGAGGAGCCCGGCCACTTCCTATTCCCCCCGTTACATCAGAAACAGGGCTGCTAAACGGCAGAGGGCGCCCGCGAGTGAGTCCTCATTGAGTTGGAGTGAACGGCGTTCAACGGCTAAAAATGTTAATACAGTTGCTAATTACTTGCCCAGAGCGTTTCTTTAATTTTGGAAAATAGAAGGATGGAAAAAAAAAAGAAACATTACTCATATCTTTTCTTTTCTTCTGCAGCAAAGGGGGTTTGGGCAGCAGGAGGCGGGCTTTACTGCTAGAGCGTGATGATTGATTGGCGAGCGGAGCAGCTGATTGGCTGTTCCCGCTCTCTGACGTCATGGACACACATGGGGTGCCGTTTTAAACCGTCCTATAGCTCGAGTTTAAAAGCTGTGTTAAAATGATTTATGCCATTCGTTGTTCAAGAAATGATTGCATTCTTTTACATTCAAAATGTTTATGCATTTATAAACTGTGACTTTGATCAAATGAAATCAACCCATTCATTTTGGACTCACTCGGGAGCGCCCTCTAGCTTTTGAGGAAACAGAAAGACGTTGCAGAGTGGGAATTCTGCTCTCCACGAGGTCTCTGCACGTACCTCACTGCTGCTCGTCTCATGCTGTCTGGACTCACGTGATGCTTGTTGCCATGATAATGTGTATGCTAAGCAATTTTCTATGGATTGCTTGTAGAATGATAGGCCCCAGCACCTCCTGCAACCCAGAAGGATAAGCAGTTTAGATGATGTTTGATGTGTGTGTGTGTGCATGTAAACAGAGATTTTCCAGCTCTGTTACATAGAAATTGTTGCGTGTGAACACGTGCATCGTGGAGGACGGAAATTCTGTTAACTTTATTCATTTTGCCATCTAATGCAAGTGCATTGTTTGAACACCAATGTTTGCAAATGATCAGCACCAATTAGTGATTCCCTCAGAGCTCCTCCTGCTCTAGAGTCAATAGTACGTTGTTCAATGATTAACGTCATTGCTTTTCTTCATTTGAGTTTACTCCAAATTATTGTGAGAATACAGAATTGTAAAACCTTTATCAGGAGTCAGTTCGAATCATGGGCTGAGTGGGGATAAGCAGCCCTTATCTCCAAATCTCAGCATCTTAAGGGAGGTGGCATGAATCACTAGCTTAAGTTTTCATTTCATGCCAGATTTAGGAGACGCTTTTAGAACATCTGCTTCTCCATCATATATCATGTTTTTTTAGGCTTCTAAGAGATACTCAGTACCAGGTGCTCAAGGTTGCTGGAGCTAAGACATGGTTTTATGCACAGCACTGTTGTTACCAGTTCTAATCAGGATATCCTCGTTATTTAACACATTTATTCTTGGGTGCAATCAAAGGGATCGGTGTATTTAATATAATAAATGCTTCTTTTTTTACAAACAGTATCAGAAGTGTGCTTACAAGGAGGAAGGTGTAGAGTGGGTGCATAATTTTAATGTGAAGTGATGCACCCGCAGTCACCGCTTCAGATGGATTTGTATCACGAAAACACACTGGAGTTTCACAGACTAGCTAGCTTTAGTGTTACGAGCAATTTAGAGCGATTGTTACCTAGAATTAGGCTAGATTTGTTGGGCTCTTGCTGAAGTGCAGGTCAGCCCTTTACACACATCGCGTAGGGCCCTGCAAATCACGCAAGAGCCCTGCTTCTCCCTCATGTCAAAGATGAGACGATGCAGTAAAACTATCCGTCTGGTCTGAAGAAAGAAAAAAAGCACAATGAGAGGGAATTGTTGGACCAGCAATTGGTAAACTTGTGTTCTCTTCAAGTCTGATGTCAACAAATAACAAACAAGTGATACAATGATGATGAAATACAGCTGTTTGTTACCTCATTTATTACAGCTGCTTATTACCTTATATTAACTCCAACAGGCAATGCTGTTTACAAACTGCAGCTCAGAAAAGATAACTGCCTCATGCATAAATGTGTGTTCAAATATGCGTGTAGAAATGAAGTGCAGTGCAGTCCAGGCAGTGTATGGATGTGATGGATCACACTTCATGGATTCTGTCACTCTATTGGTCTATTGTTTTTATACAACAGTTAATTAAATAAAGCAAGAAACAAATAAATTTGGCTGTGAACGCGGCGCTTATTATGTTTTAATATTAGCGATTCCTTCCGCCAAATTATAGTTCCTTAATAAGCAGCTTGTTGCTTCGTCCGATCACTCGCTGCACAACCGGCAGTTCGTTCTCCAGCTCCACACAGACCAACTGACAGTTTGGGAGTTTAGTGTCATCTCATCTTCAGAGTCTGACCAAATTGGCTGTCGGTCAAATGTGATCTTCAAGGTATCCATTTTCTGTTTGTGCACAAAGTAAGAAGTAAAAACGTTTAAATGGCTTGAGCGGCTCCTACAGCTGTCAAAGTCGTTGCTTAGCGACGGCGTCTCAGCGGAGTGAAAGTGTTTGTTAAAAACTTGTGGTGTTATGGCGAAATAACACTTCTCAACCAATCCGCTTGTGTGGCCAGAACTGTTGTATAATTGAAAATGTATGAAAGGAAATTTTTGGGGGAGCCCGTTTGAATGGGCCTCATGCAGCTGATATCATTAATGATAGTATCGTTGTTCAGTTTAATCTAAGAGTGACAGATGGAGCAAACTATTTTATAGGAGGGGGGATTGTAGTGGCACCACTGGGGTGTCTGTGTGACTGTGTGGCGCACAGTTTACATGGCTGATAGGTCAGGTAAGAGGTCCCCTTTGTAGAATTTTGCTCAGAGCCCCAGGGAGGTCAGGACCGGCTCTGCTTGTCGGATTATACTGTAAGTGAGTTTTGAAGCTTGGCAGACTTCCATCCACACCTGACCTGCTCTGTCACGTCTTATAATCGTTTATGTTTAACAGTTAAATGTTGAGTACTGTTGCTTTCTTTAAATTGTTACTGTTTTTATTTCAACAACAACAATAATCATATCATTACATTCATTTATATATCATTAATTAATTAACATAACCACACTTAACTACGTAAATAGTGAGCAGAATTGACATTTAAAGCGTTTCTGTCATTTGTCTTTTGTTGCAGCTTATAAAAATGAATTGGAAGCTTTTAGACATAAATGCATACAGGCCTCAATTTGATTTTTAGCCCCCCGGACCCTTGCGAGAGCCTGGAGGAAGGCGGTGCCCAAACACTGAGCAGTGACCAGCCACAGCGAGGATGGCAGGGAGAGAACCACAAGCGGGTGGAGGACAGAGCGCAAAGCCCGAGCTCCGGCGAGGCACAAGAGTGACATGAGAGACAGCCACGAGAAGCATGAGGGCAAGGAGCGAGTTCCGAGCTCCGCATGGCACAATCAGCAAGATTTGGTCACTACCTTTTGGAAAAGAACTATTCTGGATATTAATTTTATTATAAGCTTATGGAATTTATTATGGAATCATCTACAGCTCCATTCATCATTGAATGTTTCTTAATATTTACAGCTTCTTACAAACCTCCAAAATATTAGCTTCATGTCAGAACTATTTTATACATATCTGCAGCCAGATTGGTTTTATGTGGCTGAAAACAGTGATTCCAAACTTTAGTGTATATGTATGTGCGTATGGCATGAGAGTTTACGTGCATATGAGGATAAACAGAGGCAAAAGCCTGGAGCTGCTTAGAGTGGATCAAAGGAGACCACGCAGAAGAGAGAAACAGAGAGATGCAAATACTTCCTGAGTTATATTTGGCACAAACAAAACCGTCTCTCATTATTATTACCAACGCATGCTACAAAAGCAGAAAGTCCTATTGGTATGTTGCAGTGCAGCTGCAGACGGCCAAAATTTGCATAAAATGTTTAAAATGGCCTAAAGACATGATATAGTAGAATAGAAATGTGCAGAGACAGTATATATGGGTACACAGTGTTGTACTTTTTCATTACCGGTCATGAAGAAGAAGAAGCACGACAAGGTTGCAGTCTAATAATTATATCAGCAGATGTCTTCAAACCCATCACCATAAATTCCTAAGCTACAGCACAGCGCATTGCTGTGAAGCTCTGCTGAGTGAAACTGAACAGTTCATACCAGATAAAGGCTTTAGGCTGCTTGCTTTTGAGCCATCAACACTCAGTGTGTAGTGTGCAGTTTATCATTATGCAATTAAATGATAAATGTGTGATTAGTTCACAGCAAGGCAAACAGACCTGCTGTATAATCAAATGATACATACCATTCAACACTTTCTTAGTGATTGATGCAGCGCAAGATGTAAACTATGCATCCGGCTGTGGCCCTGTGGATGGGCTGATTCACTTCTGAACCGATGATGGACTAAAATGTGTGTCTGAGAAGATGAGAAGACACTACACAGAGTCTTCTCAAGCAGAGACAGCAGCTTGTTAAATTACAGTCACTCGGGTGAGTTTCTGTATATTTCTGCTTTGAACATGGACCGTAAATAAACAACAACAGACACGCGAGGACCGAGGACTCCATTGAGGACAAGCTTAGCAGGAAGACACTTGGAGCCCTTGCAGCCACTACTTTTAAAAGCATACAGCAGCACTAAACCCAAAACCTAAGGCTCTGAAATTTCTTGGTCTGATAAAGCTGATCAGCTGGGGCTACTGAAGTACATGGCAGTATATTGATCACATGTTCAGTGCAAACTATTTAAAGGGAAACCTTGTTGATTTTGCTAAATTACTTGATCATTCAATGGTTTAGATGTAAGCTAAATTATTCAGAGTGGTTTGGTGTAAAATGCGCCTTTCCTAGAGAAATGTACTGAGTGAGAATTGTTCACCATTATAGTCCTAGGAACCAGACGTCATTATGTCTACACTACAAATATCACCATTTTATCTGCTTTTATCTCATACGTTTTTATATGTTATGCTGATAATGGTAAAATACTGCTAAATTTGAAAAAAATGTTTGTTTGGGTAGGCAGTGTTGTCAGCATAACTCATAGCTTATATGAGTATTCGTCAGAGGAGCTGTGAGAAATCAGTTACACCTTGATGGTTCAGAATGGTGGTGAACTGGGCTGTACCAGAATGAAGAAATAAATTGAGAAAAGAAAGTACGGTGCATTTTTTCTCCGGTTGCCATTACAAGATCCAGAAATCCTGAAGTTGTGACTGCCTGTTTTAAAGCTACATACAAATACCAAAGTCAAACTACTCTACAAACTTAGGGCTTGTAGTGACCACTTCACCGACAGAGATTGTGCAAGACCAGAGAAAACTGCTGTTCCATCTATTTTATTTGTTGTATTTACCACAGAATCTGGAATCAAGGTAAGAAGCATCCATCCATCCATCCATTCATCCATCCATCCATCCATCCATTATCTTCCGCTTCTCTGGAGTTTGGGTCGCGGGGGTAGCATCCTAAGCAATGAGGCCCAGACCTCCCTTTCCCCAGCCACTTCCACTAGCTCTCCAAGGGGGATTCCGAGGCGCTCCCAGGCCAGCTGGCCGATATAGTCACGCCAGCGTGTCCTGGGTCTTCCCCGGGGTCTTCTCCCAGGTGGACAGAGGGAGGCGTTCAGGAGGCATCCTAACCAGATGCCCGAACCACCTCAGCTGGCTCCTCTCGACGTGAAGAAGCAGCGGCTCTACTTCGAGTCCCTCCCGGATGACCGAACTTCTCACCCTATCTCTAAGGGAGAGTAAGAAGCAGTTGTGAGTAAAATAAATTAGTTGTGTTAGCCATCGTGCATATGTCACTGTCAGTTGTTAGCTTACAACAGACCGTCTAAAGTGGGCCACGCAATAAAATAATCTGCCTCACTATCTTACCCCATAAACTATTGATCAGAGTAGCAAGTGTTTTGTCGTTGACACCACCTGTTTCCATTCACCCTGGTTTGTTCTGCATCAGCACCGGCAGATCCAGTCCGTTTCTCTTTCTCTCCCTTTTGGGTCTCTTTAAGCTACTGCAACTCATTTGTGTACTCTGGTTCAAATTGATAAAATTGATATGGTTCTACGACATTTTGACTTTTTACTGAGTTCTATTTTGTGCTCCAGGAACTAATTTCCATTTTGGTTGGGTTTAATTTCATTTGAAAGAAAAGAATAATTAAAAAAACAAGAGCACCTAGCAAACGTAGGCTCGTATTCTGTGTGTACTATGCAGTTCTACAGGGAGCCATAGTGCTTGAGGACTTTTTAGGCCTGATCATTTTTTGCCTTTTCGCCTCTCAAATTGGACATTGGTCGCTACCTACTTATAGATCATTAGGCAATTGAAGTAACAGGACGTCTACTGGATGATGGTTTTCTGACAATATATTAATGATGTGTGCTGAAAATAGTGACATTGCACGGTGACAATCCCTCCTGTGTGTTGCACACTAAAGCGTATCTAAACGCAAATGAGTGGAACATTAACAAATACCTCCTCTCTAGACTTTTTGGTGCCTGCTCGTCTGAGGAATGAAATCACATGAAGTTGAAATCAAGTGCTCGTCATTTGTGGAAAATCAATTGATTTATTTCTGAGCAGCAGTCAAATGAGAGCTATTTGAACCAGGGGCACACCAAGTTTACAAAATGGCATTCAGTGCAAATTGCAGGTTTTTCTATCTGCAAGCACAAGGACAGTTATCAGTGATACACAAGATCAGTGCTGAGCATATGTACATATGTTGGAACATCACCCTAAAACTTTTACCAAATAAAAAATGTGTCACAAGTCCAATCAAAAGAGCCCAAACGCCATGAGCCAGTGTGTCCTTTTAGCAGATTAAAGTCGTTATTGACAGTTAGAGTCTGTATTTTGTTGTAGCTGAAAGGATCTTGCTGCATGTCAAATGTGAAGCATGTCAGACTAAAAACTCATGATTTACATCTACATTTGTTTTCTGATAGGATTATGGGTACAGAACAATTAAATATTTCATTATTTCTTGCTTTTAAAAGTGCTTTAAGATGTAAAGATAGTCAAGTGGTCAGAGTGGTATTGTAACCTTGATGTGACATTATCCAGACTCAGAATTAAAAGAGTCAGAATCTGTTTTAGAGAAACAGAGTCAGAATTGTTCAGAGCGGTGGTGATAGGAACCAGACATCCAAAGAGTTTAAAGCTTCTTCACAGCACTTATTACACAAAATTGTTATGAAAAGTGGGTAGCGGTGTAGCCTCACAGCAAGAAGGGCCTGGGTTTGATTCCCCGGCCGGGAAACCAGGGTTCTTTCTGTGTGGGGTTTGCATGTTCTCCCTGTGTCTGTGTGGGTTTCTTCTGGGTGTTCTAGTTTCCTCCCACATACATGCAGTCAGGAGAACTGGAGATGCTACATTGGCTCTAGGTATGAATGTGTGTGTGTGTGTGTGTGTGTGTGTGTGTGTGTGTTATGAATCTGATGCCTGTGACGTTGCTTCACGTTAGTTTTGATATAAAGTTTTGGCCTAAAATGTCAGTTTTAATGCATTTATACAAGCAGGGCCCCATAGGAACAAATTCTTTCTTAATATTGTCTCAGAGAAATAAAGCAGATCTCTATGTTGTACTAATGATGGATCACTGATTTCTGAATTGTTTCTCCTAAACCCCCCTTTGCAGGAAAGAGGATATTAACATCAGCATTTCACTGTGAGAAATGCTGGTGATGAAGGAGAAAAGCAAGAGTTCTCCTTTTGAACTGACAAATGACGATGAGACCTTCGACTTTTCTGAGACTGGGCTGAGATTTCAGAAACAGGAGAAAATGGCCAAAGTCTCACTCTGATTTCAAACTGGACTTAACTATTTTACCATCATCAATATTACATATAAACCTCACTGAGAAGATGTGCAGGTTTAATATTCATTTTAGATAGCAAGTAAAATGGTTACATTTGTGTTGTAGGCATTGCGACCCCTGGTTCCTATCTCCACCACTGTAAATAAATCATAAAGAGTTGGTCAGTTTCTCTGCAATTCACTCTGCAAGTTCACATCAACCCACTCTGAATGATTGAATGATGCAGAAAATTTTAAAAATTTGTGGACTCAAATTTAAGAGCTAGTTTATTTGAATCTAATGTTAAGCATTTGATGTAAAAAACCTTGGACTAGCTTGCTAAAATAGGTTTAAGAAATATGCAAATAGTCTCCAAATATAAGCAGGGAGCTTAAGACAAGGCTTGCCTGTAGACAAGAAATCTGAAATGAAACTAATCAAATTTCTATTACTTACAGTTCTACTGCTCTACTGTAAAAGGAATCTTGGTTACAGTGAGATTGTAAATTGTTGCACTATAACACATCTTGGTGAAACTTTGCTTGCTGGTTCTCTGTGTCACACTACATATGTCTACTTAATTTTGCTTTGACCAGTGAGTACTAAGCCTGTCGAAAACTCTGGTGTCAGCTGTTTTTTGAGGTACTGCTTTGCTGATTCACATTAATCCAGAATTTGGTTGCAAAACTGGCTCAGGAGACTATTAGCACCAATAATCCTCAATATAAATCACTTTTATTCAGTGCCAAAGTGAGTCACGTTTCATAAACAAATGAAGTTTGCTAGTGAACATGAGATCATGGATTATACTTGTTTATGACAAACATGCCACATCTTCCAACATTTGATTGGCATATGGTGGCCATATTTTCACAAATTTCAGAACATCTTTGCCTTACACTGTAAAGCCAGCTGGATTCATTCAAGCCTACTTTGATGCAGATTTGGTGAATGGCGCAGGGCAAAAGTGGATTTTGCATGCGATGCAAATGGTCCTGAAATGCAATGTTGCGGAAATGTTTGACGCTTGGGGCTTTTTTGTATTGCAAGCCAATGAATCTGGAAAAAAAAAGAAAGCTGACTGTTCATATTGCCGTTCAGGAAATACTGGCCAAAGCTTAATACTGTGTCCTATACTGTGGTACCAAATCAGCATTAATAAAGGGTAAGTCGCCTGATAAGTGGGGGAAAAATGAGAATTTAGAGCATCTAACCTTATAGACTTTGCTGCCAATTGAGCTTTTTCAAATGTTTTACAGCAGCGTTTGGTGCTTGGATTCCTAGTAAATATTTTTCCTTTCTGAAGGCTGATGCCTCCTAAGATGCCAAACAGCCTACTGATTATTAGTTCACTGCCCTTTCATGCTTCACATCCTGTCATTTTAGAGCGTACCAGTCTATTGATTCCCTAGGCAGAGAACCAATAGTACAATATATTATTTGTTCTCAAAAATTCACTCTGACATGGATAGAAAGGTCACAAGACACACCACTTTGCTCAGGGTGGAAGGTCGAGTAACTATTAACCATCTTTATGGCCTGAAACATCAGATTGTCCTAATATATGGCACAAAGGGTGCTTTCAGGATATTAAGCATGGTGGGCCATTTGTTCAAAAGACACATACCAGTCGATTTTTGTCTTGTTGGTCAAATTCTTAAAGCAGCAGTATCATGTTAACTAATATGAGCATCTGTGGTAACTGGGCAAACGTGCTGGGTTACAGAGTGTTTTTAAACATGCTTAATGCACGAAGATACAGCAGGAAAGAGTTGTTGAGGGGCAAGACACCATATCTCAAGCTCAGACTGAAAGGTTTACTTTGCTTCCAAGTCAAACAGGTCAAACCTTTGCTCATAAAAAATAAAATAAATAAATAACACATCCTTCATTTTCCCAGATAAACTCCAGTCCTTCTCACCTCCCCTCTGCTTTCTGCACTCACTCCTATCTTATAACCTCTTCATCTGTCTTCAGCAGATAAATCTCTGTTCAAAGAGGTGGCTCCTTCAGTGCCCAGGGCCAAAGGAACTCACTTTCCTATCACCTAAGTGTCTGCAGGACCTTGGGACTTTTTATGACGTGGCTCAGGCTGGATTCTTACCCCTGATCTTTGCTGACCACTGACCTCACCCAGTCCTAGAGATTACTGGCTACTGCTAGGCCACTGACCCCTCACTTTTAGCTGTCCACTGTCTCGTTCACAAAGCAGTGTACCCTTCTAATGGGTTCCTATGCAACAAAATATGAGCCATAAGAAGAGGCACAGAGTCTTTTTTGTTCCGTAATAAGATGTCTGGCAGTATGCCACAACATCCAGTTTCACATTAAACCTCATCTCTCTGAAGGAATGAATAAGACGCAGGAGAATGGCACGCTGAATTTGCTGAGAAGTTTTTCATTGAAGAGCCTTCAGGTCCACATCAAAGACTCCTGGTCTCTCTCCCATTCCATCGCAAAAAATATGGATTCACATGGAAACAGACATGAGCAAGCCAGAAGCAGTGAAAGCAAAGGGTTGTGTCCACAGAAAACATGTTTTCCAGTGCTTATTGCTTTTTTTTCAGTTGTTTTCAATTATAACCGAAAAACACAAGGCAGCCGCCTTGCCCAAACCAACACCACTCTTCTTTTTTCTGTGTGCGTTTAGTTCAAATTAGATTTCTGTGGTTATGTGCTTCCTTTTCAAGGAAGGAGTCAATATCAAGACAGACTTCCTATGTCATGCCTCTCTTAAAAGAGATATTCTGTATCATACTGGGGAGTCAATGCACCTAAAGACATTGACTGTTTAATGCCATAGATACTGGTAGCTTGTGACTGATAATATTAAATTGCTGAAGCGCTGTCGTCTATACTTCTTGTACAGTGCCTTGGAGTTTTCTTTGGAGTCTGTACTACCCTAAATTCTCCTGCAGGGAGACCCTAAACTGCACCCAGGAGGCCACCAGATTTTTAGAATACCGGATGTGGAACTGAGAAAGAGCCACCAAGCCACTGTAACCTTAATAAGCAAACTTTCTCGTCTGCACAGTCTAATGGGAGAGATGTTGACTAGAAAAAGCAAGATCTCAGCACGATGGTAAAACGCAAGGAGCTGTACAGAGATAAAGTCTCTAGAATAGACGGGTGCAAAGTGAGTGCAACTTATGTCATATAATGGCATAGCCTGACCGAGCAAAGAGAGCAGCCTCACAGGTCAAGTCAAAGAAAAACATCAGTTTCAAAACATGCAGCACAATTTCATGTGACGAGTATTGCATCATTTTTGATTAGTTAGCTTCTCACTCTTATGCTGTTATGTTACATCTGGTTCCAAGGGGAACTTTCGCTGCCCACGTTCTCTCCATTTCTCCATTTTTCTACAGCAATAACTGTCCAGTACAGCCAGTCTGAAGAACTGACAACCACATCAGTGGTGTGTTTTGCATGTAAATGACTTTAATTATCAACAAATGAATCCTGAGAGTAGCTGGAACTAACTTTGTTTTAGGCCTTGAGCCAGGTCCAGCATTTTAAATGTTTTCTGATGCCTTTTGTTGCTATTATTCTCTGTCAGTCTATATCTTTGGCCATTAGACGATAATGGGCAACCCTAACACAGGGCTATTGGCTCTGAGGGAGCCTGAAATCCCCTTTATGGGACGCAGTTTTAGAAAAATTATATAAACTCAAATATCAAGGCACTACAATGGCACAAATAGGCACTGAGGCTTAACATTTGGCAGGAGGGTAGCAAAATAAGAGTCAAGGGCTTAATGCCACGCATTTTTAAAATATTATACACAGCAAAAACGGCCAGCTTATTTTACAACCCCAATTCCCATGAAGTTGGGACGTTGTGTAAAACATAAATAAAAGTAGAATGCGATGTTTTGCAAATCCTTTTCAATCCTTTTCAACCCATATTCAGTTGAATACACTACAAAGACAAGATATTTAATGTTCAAACGGATAAACTTTATTGTGTTTTGCAAATATTCACTCATTTTGAATTTGATGCCTGCAAGATGTTCCAAAGAAGTTGGGACAGGGCCATGTTTACCACTGTGTTACATCACCATTCCTTTTAACAACACTCAATAAGTGTTTGGGAACTGAGGACACTAATTGTTGAAGCTTTGTAGGTGGAATTCTTTCCCATTCTTGCTTGATGCACAACTTCAGTTGCTCAACAGTCCAGGGTCTCCGTTGTCGTATTTTGTGCTTCATAATGCGCCACACATTTTCAATGGGAGACAGGTCTGGACTGCAGGCAGGCCAGTCTAGTACCCGCACTCTTTTACTACGAAGCCACGCTGTTGTAACACGTGCAGAATGTGGCTTGGCATTGTCTTTCTGAAATAAGCAGGACGTCCCTGAAAAAGACGTTGTTTGGATGGCAGCAGATGTTGCTCCAAAACCTGTATGTACTTTTCAGCATTAATGGTGCCTTCACAGATGTGCAAGTTACCCATGCCATGGGCACTAACACACCCCCATACCATCAGAGATGCTGGCTTTTGAACTTTGCGCTGATAACAATCCGGACAGTCCTTTTCCTCTTTGGCCCGGAGGACACGATGTCCATAATTTCCAAAAACAATCTGAAATGTGGCCTCGTCAGACCACAGGACACTTTTCCACTTTGCATCAGTCCATCTCAGATGAGCTCAGGCCCAGAGAGGCCGGCGGTGTTTCTGGGTGTTGTTGATATGTGGCTTTCGCTTTGCATGGCAGAGATTTAACTTGCACTTGTAGATGGAGTAACGAACTGTGTTCACTGACAGTGGTTTTCTGAAGTGTTCCTGAGCCCATGTGGGAATATCCATTACAGAATGATGACGGTTTTTAATGCAGTGCTCCCTGAGGGATCAAAGGTCAGGGGCATTCAATATTGGTTTTCTGCCTTGCCGCTTACTAGCAGAGATTTCTGCAGATTCTCTTCATCTTTTGATGATATTATGGACTGTAGATGATAATCACTAAATTCCTTGCAGTTGCACGTTGAGAAACATTGTTCTTAAACTGTTGGGACTATTGGCTCATGCAGTTACTCACAAAGTAGTGAACCTCGCCCCATCCTTGCTTGTGAACGACTGAGCCTTTCAGGGATGCTCCCTTTATACCCAATCATGACACTCACCTGTTTCCAATTAATCTCTTCACCTGTGGAATGTGCAAAACAGTTTTTTGAGCATTCCTCAACTTTCCCAGTCTTTTGTTGCTCCGTCCCAACGTCTTTGGAATGTGTTGCAGGAATCAAATTCAAAATGAGTGAATATTTGCAAAAAACAATAAAGTTTATCCGTATGAACATTAAATGTCTTGTCTTTGTTTTGTATTCAATTGAATATAGGTTGAAAAGGATTAGCAAATCATCATATTCTGTTTTTATTTATGTTTAACACAACATGCCAACTTCATTGGAATTGGGTTTGTAGCAAAAGAGCAGTAATGGGTCTTGCCAATTGAAAGCAAATACAGAATCACTGTCAGAGCACACAAAAAAATTTACAAATACAACGCATGAGTGGTATGCGCTTCAGAGTGGAATTATAGATGATTGGAAGAGTCAATCTAGGAAATACATTAAAAAATGCGTTTAAAAAAATTGTACCATTTAAATTGTATAGTGTGTCCACTGCTTCTCATTTATGAAACGCCTCATGTGTTAGAGCCAGTTAACAAAATATAATATTTCTAGAGCTGCACATCTTCTAAGCCACTTATCCTTCTGTTGAGGGGGGTGGGGGGGTGTTATGGGGGTGTGGCTGGAGCCTATCCTAGCAGTCATTGGGTGAAAGGCAGGATACACCCTGGACAGGTCACCAGTCCATCGCAGGGCAGAAACGCTGCAAATCAATTGACTAAATTACAAACACCAAATCAGACAAGAATCAAAGGCCAAAAAATGGTAATGTTATAAAGGAACTGCTGATTGTGTGTCATCAGACCAATCACAACCGATTCCCATTTGTGCCAATGTCTGGCCAAGGTGTTGATCATCTATAAGAAGGGGTCACTTCTTGAATTATTTTGTTCATAATGGACAGTGCATTATGGACCCACCACACAAAAAGCAAGGACTGATTTGTAGGTGTTCAAACAATAGAGAACATCTATGGATAAGAACATGTGGCCTTCCAGTTTAAGGTTAACTAGAATGATATGTGGGCAATATGCATTTTCTTTCAGTGTATTTGATGTTTTCTGTGTATTCAGATCTTTTTAAAGGTCATGTTGTTGTTTCCTTGAATGCTCCAGACACATTAACGTCCCCATCTGATCAGAATTAGCTCTAAGTTTGCTGACGCTGTCTGGGTCTGCTTCCAGATATATTAATTTTGCTGTCTGTAAGCATTTCATTTGGTATGTAAGCATAAAACCTCCTGGAAAGGTTAGATTCCACTTATGGCATTAGTTGCGACATTTATGTAATTGGCTTATTTTGTATCCTAGCTTATTATTATCACAACCAATAACCTTGTTCTCCTCCTGTGGTCAGTTTTGTGAAGGTAGACTGATATCAGTCTAGGGTAAAAACCTTTAGGTGAAAATACAAGGTGAACTGTATCATGAAGACCCTGCAGGTCGGTGCTTGTAGGCTGAAGTCCAAGACAGGAGGGTTGACTGTGTTGCGAGAGGAAGTCCTGCGTGGGCAAATGTCCAGCTTTTTTGTTTTAAGCAAACAAGCTGTGAGGTAAAAGTTTTTGTCTAGTTTTACTTTAAATAAACCATAAAGTTCTGCTTAGTCTGCGAGAGGAGTCTTGTTTGCATGCGCTTGGGTGGTCAAGACACAGAAAAATAGTTTAAAACATACTGACTGCTTTGGGGGGATTGGTCCGAATGGTGTTTGGTAACGCTGGCTTTAAATGTATTATCCAATGCCACATTATAGAAGTACAGCATCAAATGAGCAGACAAAGGAATTCGTTTCTCCAGCTGTTGTTAAAATAAGAAGTGTGAAGTAGGAGGACAAGGCAGTTATAGTCATAGGTAGCTGCGCGTCTCAAGGATCGCCACTTCCAGTCAAAATCCGTTCTCATTCCAGTTTGTATGCCTTTAGGTCTTCTCTGATTGAGATTTAATGAAGTGAATATAATTTTAGAAATGAATGGATCATTTTACTTAAAAGATATATATTTGCTTTTAGAGGTAAAGTTGAGAGTTTCTTCATTCTTCTTGAAAGCTTTCTTTCACTCTCTCTTCAACACAGCAGGCTGGAGTTGAGAGAGGAGGGGTGAATTTCCTGTTTTTCACAGACGTGGATCCACTGTCTCATTTTAGAATGCAGAAAGCTGCGCACTGTCATGTTAGGATAAACTTCAATTATTACAAATGAAAATACATTTAATTACATTTCTAATAATCTTGATATGTTTTTGATTATAAAATGGAAGCAACATCATATCCGGGTCATATTCCAGCTGTTAAATAGTTAGTGATTGGCAAATGTCGCATATCTGTATAGGTAACAGGTTTCCTCTAAATAAGTAAATGAATGAAAGAAATAATAACTGCTATATTTCAATAGCGCTGAAATATAGAAAGTCGGGGAAGAAGTGCAGGAGGGTGCAAAGTACAGATTAGAGATTACAGTAAGTGCTGGGAGGGCCGTTGTGATATGTACAGGATATGTATGGTGGGCTTTATTAGTTTACCAGATTTGAGATCTCAAACTGCCCTACAGGGGAGGACCATGGTGTTCTTGTGCCTTCTATGCAAATGAAAAAACTGAAGTAATGAAGTTTGGACAAACAATTCAGTTATTATTTGATACTGTAGTTTAATTTTAGACTGAATATGTTGGTCATAAAATGCTTTTAATTTTTTGGGAAATCTTCAGAAATGTAGTTCTTGCTGTCTGGCAGGCCCTTGCACTCTGGTGGGGAATTTCACCCGGTATTGAGATCAAGCAGTGTTTACGTTAGAGCACTTTTGGCCAGAGAAGGAAGGTTGAAGAGTCAATGACAAGTAAGACACCACATGGATAGTTGGGGCATATGTGGCAAGAGAACTGTGCCCCCACAGTGCATGAAAAGACCTTTCAGGTAGAGCCTCACTGAAGAGTCTGTGAGGTGGTGTTTCCATGCTGGGTGAGGGGTGGTGACCAGACCGCATTTGGGGTTGCTTTAAATATGTAATACATTTCTGGCCAGAAGTTGATCAAATGGCTTTGGAGACGTGGTTATGGCTTTCTTAATGCATGTAAGGAAGTGCAAGACATGGAACAAGAAAGGAATATTGACAATAGCTATAATAATGATTAAACCTTGTGGAATTATTTTTAAGAAAAAAAAATAGTATTGACTGTTGAAACTTTATTTTCTCACTATGGAGGAGGGATGTTGTGAGCTTTAAACAACTGTGCATTTTACACACCGGAGTGGAGGTGTAGCTTATGAAAAATAAAGATAGTGAAACCCCAAAACATTGCTCAGATTTAGGTTTTACACCATCTAGTAAGGGAGAGTTAAATGATTTATGGGTTAATGAACTCAACAATAAGGTTACAGTTCCGACACATAGGACAGAGCTCATTACTTATACGTCTATTCTAACAATGTTAGTAAAATGTGGTTGTTTATATCTTTGGGGAGGTTTTTCATTTATTGTTGTTTACTGCTCTTAGCATGTGGTAGTGGGGCCTTTTAGTCTCTTTTGTCCTTTTTTGGTTGTTGGACTAGATGTTCATATTGATCGTCACACTCTCCAGGGAGTTGCAAGGCCTCCACAGACCGAATCTTCTCATTGCTGAAGACTGTGGATTGCCAGAGCTGGTCTTCAACCATGTAGTCCAGATTGCTTCCTGTGGAAGACTGCTTTTTTTCTTGTTTTCATCTTACTTACTTGAAGGAGATGCTCACTTCGTTGATTATTTTGACCGTGAGAACCTTTAAGGCACGAGTGATGCAGGAGGCTCCATGACATCTTTGCTGTCCCAATAAAGACAAATGTCCACATGCAACACTGTTTCCAAAAAAGTTGGAATGCTGTGCAAAAGGTAAAACAAATCAAAATAAATCATTTAGACCTCATTTCAAATTTAAAATTGTATAAATACAATGGATACTGGAAAGGAGAAATTGTTTTTGAAAAATATGTGCTCATTTTGAATTTGATGCCAGCAAACCATTTACAAAAAGTTGTGTGAAGCAAAAAAACATCTGGTGGACCATCTCACAACTAATTAAACTAACTAAATTAAGTTTATTGGCAACAGGTCAGTAACATGACTGGGTATAAAAACCGCATGCTAGAGAAGCTGAGTCTTTCAGAAGTAAAGGAAGGAGTTAACCCCTCTGTGAAAGACTATGTGGGCAAATAACATTTGAGGATTTCATCATCTACAGTATCATTGAAAAAGGAAGGAAACCAAGGAAACCAGAAAATCTCTGCATGTAAAGGACAAGGCCAAAAAACAGTATTGGGTAATAGTGATCTTCGCGCCCTCAGGTGACACTGCATTAAAAATAGACACGATTCTGTAGTAGAAATCACTGCAGGAGCTCACTTCTGAAAACTGTTTATGAACATAGTTTGTCACTGTAAAGACAAATGCAAGTTTAAACTCTACCATGCAAGAAAGAGACCACCTATAAACAGGATCCAAAAATGCCTTCTCTGGGCCTTATAAACTGAGGTGAAGTGGAAAAGTGTCTGTTTAAGTCATTCCTCAAGGACTATGTCTCAGTTCATCTGTTATTTACACCATGTATTGGGCTGTAGTTTTTCACTTTCCTCCTCCCTGCTGCCCTTAGATTAAGTGACTCTTATTCCCCACAACGGGGAAATTCCACCTCCGCATTTAACCCATCCATGAAGTGAAACACCACATACACACTAGTGAGCACACACACACTAGGGGGGAGTGAGCACACTTGCCCGGTCATGTACTGTCAGCTCTGGTGATCGAACCGGCGACTTTCTGGTCACAGGGCCTCCAGCCCATGACTGCCTCTTCTTGCAGAGCACACTCTGCCATTTCTCTCATGATTGACTACGCGGATCAAATGAATTATTCAGACTGCTGGGTCAATCAAGCCCTCCCTTAGAGCTCAAGTTCACCCGTTTTCATTATCTTTAGATGAATGTGAAGCTATGTAGGATCTCGGATGGTCAGTTACAGTGGATAAGTACCCAAGGTGTGTACTTGTTAACAAGCACACATCTTCTGATCCTGGCTGGTATGCAGGAGATGCCGCAAACCTTATATTGCTTATTAATTCAGATTTCAATAGGGAAGTCTACTCAGAACGAGGAATATTTTCAGCTGGCATCTAGTTCCTAATTATTTAAAACATTCTGTTAATTCTGTCCCTCTGATCTGCTCATTTCTAATCTTGTCCATCCTTGTCACTCCCAACGAAAATCTCAGCATCTTCATCTCCGCCACCTCCAGCTCAGCCTCCTGTCTTTTAGACAGAGCCACAGTCTCCAAACCGTACATCATGGCAGGACGCACTACTGTCTTGTAAACCTTCCCTTTCACTCTTGCTGCTATCCTTCTGTCACACATCAGCCCTGACCCCCGTCTCCACCCACTCCATCCTGCCTGCACCCTCTTCTTCACCTCTTTTCTACACTGTTCATTGCTCTGGATGGTTGACCCAAGATATTTGAAGTCATCCACCTTTACGACCTCTACTCCTTGCATCTTCACCTTTCCACCTGCCTCCCTCTCATTCACACACATGTATTCCATCTTGTCTCTACTGACCTTCATTCCTCTCCTCTCCAGTGCAAACCTCCACCTCTCCAGATTCACTTCCACCTGCTCTCTACTCTCACCACAGATTACAAAGTCATCTGCAAACATCATGGTCCATGGAGCCTCCTGCCTGACCTCATCTGTCAACCTTTCCATCACCATTGCAAACAAGAAGGGGCTCAAAGCTGATCCCTGATGTAACCCTACCTTCACCTTGAAACCACCAAACAACCAACCAAACACCTCACCACTGTCTCACTATCCTCATACATGTCCTGCACCACCCTAACATACTTTTCATCTACACCTGACTTCCTCATACAGTACCACAGTTCCTGTCTTGGCACCCTATCATATGCCTTCTCTAGATCCTCAAAGACACAATGTAGCTCTTTCTGACCTTCTCTGTACTTCTCTACCAACACTCTCAACGCAAAAATTGCATCTGTGGTACTCTTGCTGGGCATGAAACCAAACTGCTGCTCACTGATCTGAACCTCTCGCCTTAGCCTTGCTTCAACAACTCTTTCCCATACCTTCATGGTGTGGCTCATCAACTTTATACCGCTGTAGTTACTGCAGCTCTGCACATCACCCTTGTTCTTAAAGATGGGGACCAGTACACTGCTTCTCCACTCATCAGGCATCCTCTCACTCTCCAGGATTTTGTTAAACAACCTGGTTAAAAAGTCCACTGCCTTCTCTCCTAAACATCTCCATACCTCCACAGGTATGTCATCTGGACCAACTGCCTTTCCATTCTTCATCCTTTTTAAAGCTGCCCTTTCTTCCACCTTACTAATTCTCTGCACTTCCTGATCCACTATCTCTCCCCCCATTGGCCTCCTCTCTCTTTCGTTTTCCTCATTCATTAATTCTTCAAAGTACTCCTTCCATCTACTCAACACTCTCTGTTCACTCACTAGTACATTTCCCTCTCTATCCTTTATCAGCCTAACCTGCTGTACATCCTTTCCAGCTCTATCTCTCTGTTTAGCCAAACGATACAAGTCCTTTACTCCTTCTTTACTGTCCAGCCTCTCATACAGCTCATCATAGGCCTGAGCCTTTGCCTTTGCCACCATTCTTTTCGCTATGCGACTAGCCTCACAGTACTCCTGCCTACTTCCTTCATCTCTACGCCGGATGCCCTTCCTGACGCAACCCTCACCATTTATCCGGGCTTGGGACCGGCACCAGAAGTACACAAAGCACACCCCTAATGGCTGGTTTAATGCGCTGCCTTTCCTGATAAATATCTTTTACTGGCAGAAATTTGGTTGCAATTATTCAGGTAATCCCATTTGCAACTGTTAGTTCCTGCTGTTCAGGTTCCAGATCAAGGTGTAGATTTTATGTCTACTTGCATGTTAGGACACAACAGTTCTTGTTTGTCCAATTTACTACTCTCATTTATGGACCACATCATTTCTAATGAAACTGTACTGCTTAAGGGCATTTTCCTCATATGTGGGCAGGTGGCTTTTACACAAGTTCCTCCTTATGTTAATAATAAATGTTATTTCACATGTTTGCTTCCCCACATTATGGAAACAGAGCTGTGGAAATTAGTCTCCTCCTATGCCCTAAGCGTTTATATCTCTACTGTGGAATGTATTTTTTGGGAATTTTCATTCTGGAATACTGTGTTTATAGTTCTCAGTCAGTTAAAGTGAGTTGAGAACCTTTTGGCTCTTGACCTCTTGTTAGCGTCCCAGGGCAGTGTCTGTGCTGTCGTTGGCCAAGATGGTTACTCTTTTATAGCTTTGGGCTCAGGTACCACTGACTAATTAGAGCAGGACACAGGACACATGTCAAGGCATGACTGATTTATATAGTGTACATGGTTTGAGTTTGAGTAGTTCTCTCTCTTAGCTCTTACCTCAGAAGGCATTCTTGTGTGGGTTGTATGTACTTGGCTGTGATTGTTGTGTCTTGCTTCTGGTGCTTTTATGTAAGATGATAATGGTTATTTTTGAGAAGTGCTTTGATCAGCTATTTTAAGTTCCCTCTGAACCCATTGTTGCTTCCGTTAGGCCTAGAGATAATGGAGTAGTGTGATATGCAATGCCTAGAGGAATTGAGTGGTGGCCTGGCTTGCCTGGATTTTTGAACGATGGATCCATTGTTAAAGGTTTTAAAACATGAATGGATATTGATGAATTTTTCATAGATCATTGACTAAAAGAGTAATAAGCTAAATGATTGCAGGGAGATGATTCAGATATTCTTTAGATATGATTTGTATGTTATGGAATCACAGTAAGTAGTTATTATTTTATCCTGTGATATTTGGCATTCAGAATGTTTATTTGAGGATGGTACATGTGTCAATAATGTTTTATGAATGAACTTCTAGTTTAAGGTAAACTAGGATGATATGTTGCTAATATGCATTTTATTTGAGGGTATTTGATGTCTTCTGTCTGTTCAGAGCTTTTGAAGAATATGTTGTTTTTTTTTGTTTGTTTGGTTGTTTTTTTTTTGAATGCTCCAGACTTGTTAACTTCCCCATCTGATTACAATTAGCTCTAAGGCTCCTGATGCTATCTGGGTCTTCTAAGCATATTAATCGGCTGTCAGCATTTAATTTGCCATTTAAACCTTCCTAAAAAGCTTTGATTCAGCGTATGACATTAGTTCCGACAAATACATTAGAGAGACCCTTGAAGTAAAACTTTTGCAGTCACATTTTAGTCAATTATTACTATAACCAATAACCTTGGTACTGGTTATGGTGTCCCGTGATATACGTCATTGACAATACGTCATTCGGTGCTTAAAACACCCTGTGCTCTTCTGAAATCTTTAGATCTTTGATCTCATGCCTTGATTTCTAACTTCTTTCTGTTATTCTCTGATTTCTGCTGTAAGTCCATAAAAACATTGCTACTTATTTGTAACACACTCTGTTCAATCGTTTGGGGTTGGCTGTTTTTTTGTTTCTTTTCTTGGCTCTTGCCAAAGTTTTGCACATCACAGTCCTAATGACTCCACACTGCGCACATTTTTGTGCTTTGTCTTATCAAGCTTACCTGATTCAACTCATTGACTAATTAACAGTGGTGGACAGTAACTAAGTAAATGTAATTCGTTACTGTACTTAAGTAGTTTTTTCGTGTATCTGTACTTTACTTAGGTTTTTCCATTTTGGGCGACTTTTTACTTTCACTCCACCACATTTCAAAGTCAGATATTTTACTTTTTACTCTACTACATTTTGTGAAATCTGTTGTTCCTTTAATTTTTTGTGTGTATAAAAATGTAACATGTCAAACCAAAAAAAGTGCAAAGCAAAAACACCAATCAGGGCACAGCGGTCACTTTGTTCTGAGCTTGCTTTGACCTGCTGGTCATACCGACCCAGTGCAGCACACGGTTCAAGGTCAGCGCAGCAGCGTAAAACTTTGGGAGCTCATACGTCACCTAAATGATGAACTAACCTAACTTTGTGTAAATAGACCACAATATAGAAATATGTCCACATATGCAGTCGTGACTGACATGTTTCTTTTTTTCTGCATTCACACAAACACTTTCATTTTATAGTAAATTAGTTTTGTTTATGTTTATGAACAGAGGCCTACAGATCAATACAGTAAAGGGAAACTGATTTGTGATCCTGAGTTTAAAGCCAGTTTTTATTCAACTTGTTACTAATTGACAAAGTAATCTGAAACTGAAACTTTGCTTTTTTTTAAAAGTGATTTCAGAGCCACTCGGTTCTCCCTGATGGAAACTGTTTGCCTTCAGTGTTTTGTGCTTCTGATCATTTTAATAGACGTCAGCGTCACTAATTAATGACGTTCTATTAAAAGACTGGTTTACCAAGAGAGACGCTGGAGGACTTTCACCTGAAATGAGTTCATGAAGTCTTGTTATGAAAATGATAACAGAACATCAGAGCCAGAATTACTCTTTTAGTACTTTTGATACTTAAGTACATTTGAAGGCAAATACTTCTGTACTTCTACGCAAGTTGAGGTCTAGAGTAAGGACTTCTACTTTTACTGGAGTAGTATTTTACCTTGGGTATCTCTACTTTAACTCAAGTACATGATTTGTGTACTTCGTCCACCTCGTCACTGCACGTCCAAGCACGTCACTGGCTGGGGGTCACCAAAACTGTTCATTCAACTCAAATAAATAACTCTTTACTCCTTCACAGATGTAAAGAAAATAGTAGATCCTACTTAATGCCAACAGTTGTTGGTGTTTTTTATTTGACTATACTCTGATATTCTGAGAGAGAATTCCAGTTATCTGAAGACTATGTTGTGGATGTTGTGGTGGAGTGAATTTATTTAGATGTTTATGCAGTGTTTTATAGCTGTAGAGCATTTTGGGTCTAAAATAAACTGTTGTGTCAAGCTGCATGTTTCTGCAGAGAGGGGCGTGATGAGTTTTTAAAAACTGGGCACTGAAAAATGCTTCTTGCAGATTCATGGGTTATTAATGCAATGAACACGATTTTAGGGCTACACCACTAGGTCCAGCCATCATTAAGCCAACAATGACCATCTTTGAAAATCAGCATGATTAAAAAATGTTGGCTAAGTAGGGGTGGGAATCTTTAGGCACATCACGATTCGATTCGATTCGATTACGATTCAAGCTGTGATGCGATTACAAAACGATTATCGATGCATTTTGTTGCATCTTTTTTTTCTCTACAGGATCTCTATTTTATTACTGTGTGACGACTTGGTACTTTTAAAGCAAAGTATTTTTAATGATCCATAATGAATTTACTTCCAATATCTTTTTATTAATAAAACAAATGGAAGTCATGTGGCAAGGCTCTCATTGACTGATCTTGTTTGAAGCACATGAGATGCTGCTGCCAATCATCTGCAATAAAATGTGCAGTTACAGTGAAATAAGATTCTGTGGCAATGGGTGTCAATGCAGCACATTACAGCTGTCCTGCCTATTTCCTTCAGTGATTTCATAACTTCGGTTTTGGTCTTGTTGTAAAGAGCCCCCACTGTGTCTCTGTGTCAGTAAAATATCTTTGAGACGGGACGTGTGTGAAAGCCCGAAAGCCCTGGTTCTTAACGACTGAGAACTGGCGTGCAGACTGCAGGTCACATAACATCGACCTCGTAAAACATTCAAATGTTGAGAGACATTTTACAAGTAACTGTTCACCTTTTGAGGAAAACCTGCTGGAGATGGGAGGAAAGTGGACATACCGCATACTGAGACATATTGTTCATAAAATGCTGTGGCTCCCAAGGTGGTTTTATTTTTGTTGAAAGAGCAAAATGGCTCTTCTTGGTGTTTGGGTTCTCAACTCCTGACCTAAACAAGCTTTTAATGCAGAGGGTGCCGGTTGGATCTCTCACTCATTAAGACTCAGAGAGTCCTTTTGCGTTCCATCAACATTACGTTATAAATGAAGTACTTAGAAAAAATCGATTTTTAACATTTGTGCATCGGATCATCAAGTTATCGGCCCCTGGCCACAGAGATTTGGTGGGTCCCCAGCTGGCTACCTTTTTGAGTGAACAGTGAGTTTTTATGATACATGAGGCCTATGCAGTACCACATCAGGAGCATACTAACCTCTACGTTGGGCTTATTGACTGTTTTTTTCCCTATTGAGACAAAGCCATAGCAGGATTATGCACACATTCATGAGAGCACATGTTAATATAGCTCCAATAACTAATGCAATATTATAAAAGCTGTGTTCATTTATATCTTGATATTTTATATATAGCTTCGGAAATGGGCATCCACTAATATGTCTAAGTATCAGTTCTTGCTTTCACAGATTCCTGAGAGCTTGATTGAAGTAATGAAGGATAGCTGAAGGCTTGCTAAGCAGTAATTGGAAAAGAAAATGAAGCTGAAGTTCAGGAAAGAGGTGGAGAGCATCTGGATTATGATTGGCTTAAACAAAATGGCATACTAGTTCATTTTTCATGTTCCACTAGTGAAATCTCCACCATGAGTCAAAACAGAGCAGGGGCCCCCTGGTGGGTCAGCCCCCTTGGGTATGTGCCCATAAAACCCATTGCATAACCTAGGCTTGATTTATTATGAGTGCTACAAGTTTAAAAAAACGATGAAGATCAGTTCAGTTAGATGTTTTTATGACTGATCTGTTGACATATTGGGCACAAGTGAAAAATCATCTGTGAAAAACTACAAACATCCCATCTTCTGAAGTTAGACTTGGCACTGACCTAACACCTCAGAGGAAAGGATTTACTAATGTGTTAAGCAGTGCTGCATTAAGCCTTGTAGGCTGGCTGGATCAGAATTGAAACTGGATGGTTCATTTGTAAATGGGAATAAAATAAAAACTGTGTTCAGCAAAAATGATGAGTTGCACATATGTCTATGCACTAGAGGTAGTGTTCTGTACTGGTTCCATAGTCCTATCACCTATCATAATTGTATAGTGCTCGCTATCCCAAAACAAAAAATGGCTCAAGCAAGGACAATTTTATGACACCAAGCAGTTCCTAATAACCTTCAGTTATTACTCTAAATCTACCTTCATCGCAATGTACTGTCTTTAATATTCAGGCACGCCATGTTCATATGACTACATCGTTCAAAGAGCTTCAGAGGCCGACACATGCAGCTACTTCTCCTCAGGAGTCCATAATTGCATCTGCGGACCCACAATGTGTTATATATAAGAAGCAGACTCCACACATGCTGACCCTCAGGCCCACAGATTAACAGTGCACAAATAATTGTAGCAAAACAGATGCCATTGAATGCTTACTGCGAAACTGCTGGGGGAAAGTCTGCACATCAAAACACAATAATTGAAATGGTATTGAGATGAGTTAGTTGAATCAAAACAGCACCCAGTGACTTGCAAGCATTTTATAATCCGTCATTCCGGTTCTGAATGACTGTTTACACCATAGTGAAATGTAAACAAGCGCGTGTGAATGGTTGTCAGACTGAAGGAATGCTTCATCCAAAATGTTATTGTGGCCTGCGATGAACGAGAGCCTTTGAAGGCCAATTAGTCTGACTTTGCTTGTCTTTTATTCATCTTTTTTGAGTATGTATTTCTTTAAGATGATGTAAAGTCTATTAATATCCACATTAAGAGTCATCACAGTACAACCCTCTTGCTAACACAATTGGTGTTCCAGTTTGTTCTCATTACTGAACCATGGGGGGTTCCTCATGGAGTCAGAAAGCCAACAGGGTCCTCGTCATCTCAGGACCAAGTCTGAACAAACACATACAAACGGCCGGAGGGGACGAAACCATTAGTTAATGCAATAACTTGCTTCTTCCCACTTGAAGAGAGATCTAAGCAAAAGCCGTCTGCCCTGTATGACCCCCTTCCCATGTCCAGTATGCAAAACCGTTCCCAGATTCTCATGCAAATGAACTCCTCATGAGGAATTCTGAGCTGTGCGTGGTATGAGACACAGATGGTAACCATTTAACCCCCACACATCCTGCCACCTTCTTTCAACATACAGTCTATTCTGTGCCTTTAAGCTTTATTAAATGGAGTGCATGCCAAATATGCCCATTCAGAGTGGTAAACCTTAGATCTGATCGCAGGGTTGCTGAACCGGTGTTTGAAGTCTGTGCAGTCACACGGATCTGTATGCACATTTATAGTTCAAATGCATTGATAAAGACAGCGAGCAATGCAATTAGGGGACTGCGACCCATTTTATGTGTTAAAGCTGCAGCCTTTCCTCTCGTAAGAGTTGCAGCACCATGATGCTCATTGGTCAAATGTCTTCACTGTGTGCTCCCAAGTGGTGCAAGCATCTAAGCATTGACCTTATTGACTAGTGAGTTTAATCCCCAGTGGTGCTTCATCCATCTGGGGGTCGAGTAAGCATGACTGACCTTCAGGGGTACAAATTCCATCTGGAAAGTTAGGGGTGGAGCAAGCGGTGTTGGCTTGTAAATATTTAAAAACAAACAATATTATTAACAGGGATAATTTCATGTAAAAACAGCCCCAGCCCGAATGGCTTATCCCTTTAATTTCTTTAAATGCTGAAGTTCTGGTATAAATTTGCAGACAGGATTTTACAGAGAGAAGAGAAAGCATTCCATTCAGCATTGAAGGCTTCAGACAGTTGGAAAACATTGGCAAGCTAGTTTGAGCTTCAGATATTTAGATATTTTTACATGCAACAGTAAATATAATTTATGTTCTTCACTTACTGTTCACATTACATTCATGTCATTTATACAGGTTTTGTCTTTCCCTCCTCTTCTACAGAGGATGGACTCTCCTGGGTAAGTAAAACAAAGGTGAACCCATTCAGTTCTCTTTTGCTCCTTAAAGGCAAGGATACTCTGTCCTCAGGTAAATACAGGTAAGTATATACAACCAGTGTTTATATTGTGATGTATAAGGGGTACCTAACATCATCACCCCCCCAGCACCCCCCCACAACACTCACACACACACACACACACACACAATTTTAAGCTTGACGCCGTCCCAGTGGAAGTCAGCTGTGACATTCTGGGATCACCACTGTAGATCACCACATCATTGATGTAGGTTGCTGCAAAGTTCTCTGTGCCCCTGAGGTCTTCATCCATCAACTGCTGGAACGCTGCAGCTGCTCCATGTAATCTGAAAGGCATCGTGAGGAAATGGTGTAGCCCTGATGGTGTTCTAAATGCTGTCAGCTTTCTAGAGGACTGGCTTAGTGGCATCTACCACTACCATCTACCACTCTTTGCGCAGGTCAAGTATGGATAAAACCTTGGCCTTTCCCAGCCTCTCTATGAGATCATCCACCCATGGCATGGGGTAAGGATTGAAGGCTGACACAGCGTTTAACTTTGAGTAGTCTGAAGATGACCGGGCTGCACCATTCACTGTCCAATGGTTCAATGACGCCTGTTTTCAGCATCTCCTCCACCTCTTTCCTCAGTTCTGGGACGAGTCGCGCTGGCACTCTGCAGGTGTCCTGCCAGATTGGCTTGTCCTTGGTGAGTCTGATGCTATGTTGGGTCACTGCTGTCCATCCTGGTTCTTCTCAGAAGAGCTTTGTTGGAATTACCCGCAGTAATTCCTTCTGCCGTTGTGTACTCAGGTGAGACACCACAGGAAGAACATCACATCCCCCTCCTGTAGGAAAGTACTGCTCCGTCAGTTCCTCATTTTCCTTAACAGCCCTTATCCTCAGCTGTTGTGCACTCATGGCGTCTGGTTCACTCCACGGCCTCAGCATGTTTATGTGGAAGCTTTGGGGCTTCTTTTTTTGTTTGGGAAGGTACAGTTCATAAGTGGTTTCTCCAACCTGTCTGTGCACTTCATATGGCTCCTGCCATTTGGCTAAAAGTCCAGTGTCACTGGTGACCTTTATCATATCAGCGCTTTTGTTGTTTTTGAGCCTTCTCCATATTCTCCATTTCTGCATGGACCCATTCTAAACATTTCCCCCTTAGATAAAGGCAGCAGATCCAGGGGTCCATGGACACAGGGAATTATAAACTGAGACGCTGGTGCTGTCGTCCCGCTGCTCGCACACAGTCACTCAGGTTTGTGGATGGTGGAGCGGAGGGATGCCAAACTGTTTCAGAGTTCTCTCGTGTCTGTGTGTCCTTCTGGTTCTCTCCTTTTAGTTAAGCTGTCATAGTCAGATCTGCCGGAGTCATTAGCCACAATCTGTTAATGTTTACATTCCCTGTTTTACGTACAAACAGACAGAATAAAACTAATTCCCTCTCCCTGCCTTTTTTCCGAGTATACAATCGCCCACATGGCCGGCCGGACACTGAAGGACGACTGACTGTCGAGCCCTCCTGCTACCCACTTCAGACCAGCTGCCCACGCCCCAGCTGCCACCACCTGCCTTGGACTAGCTGCCCACCCTATACTGATGTTTTCATAGACTCCTAGCTATTACTACTACTAATAATACTAATATTAGTTGTATAATCACTTGTAGGTAGTTTGACCAGAGGAGGATGGGTCCCCCTTGGTGAGCCTTGGTTCCTCCCAAGGTTTCTTCCTCAGTTCTGAGGGAATTTTCCTTGCCACTGTCGCCCCTGGTTTACCCACCGGGGGGTTTTTACGTTCTTGTTGTCCTTTCTGGAATTCTGTGAAGCTGCTTTGTTACATTACGTTACATTACATTACATTTACATTGACAACATCTGTTGTAAAAAGTGCTACACAAATCAATTTGATTTGATTTGATTCCCCCCTGAGACCCTGTGGGAGTACCAGTTGTTCACCTTTGTCTGTGGTTCTACATAGATTATTTTCTTTTACAGTTAAATGGCAACCTTCATCTCTCAGCTGGCTCAACTTTTCTCTCATCTTCAGGATGTAAGACAAGATGTTCAGCTTCTGCTCTCTGTTTTCTCCCTCCCAGGCTTCCTTTAAGATGTATAGAGGGCCTCTCACCTGTCATCCATAAAGAAGCTGGAATGGTGAAAAAACACTAGAGGCTTGGGGTACTTCAGGGTATGGGTCCCAGTCTGTTCTGGCCTGTTTCAGAGTCTGATTGAAACGTAAGCCATCAGTTGGGTGGTAGTGGTAGTTGAGTGAGGGTGATATGGCATGGTTGTATTTCATCTGTTTTGAAGTGAAGTTTGTGCCCTGATCTGTCAGTATCTCTCTTAGGATCCCTACTCTGGAAATGAGCTCAATAAGAGCATAGACTAACCGGCGTGTTTTTACTTTTTTCAGTGCGAAAGCTTTTGATACATTGTAGCGTAGTCACACACAACCAGGATGTGGTGGTTGCCATTTTTAGTTCTGGGTAATGGTCCTACTACATCCATAGCTATGCATGAGAATGGGAGGTCAATAATAGGCATGTTCACCATGGGCACCCTGTCTGACTTCTTTTGAGCTGCTGTGAGCTGACACTCTGGGCAATTTTTCTGTCTGGGCTCTACAGCATAAGGCAGTTCATTTGCCAGTTTCACTGTCTCTTTAGTTGTGTTTTTAGATAGCTGTCTGGTCACCACCATAACCTCAGCTTTGCTTGCTTGTTTTTTTGCTTAGCAGGTCAACCAGAATGGGGATATCTCTTCTTCGTATCACAGCATATTGGGAGTTCTGTACTACTCCTACATATACCAGGTAAGTTTGTCCCTTAATTGAGATGCTAATTTCAGCTGTTGGACAGACCTGTTCATCACCATGGATGCGTTTAACCCTTAGCTTCCCTGTGAGGCTGTATTATAGGTTTTCTATACAGGATTGGATGACTAGTGTCTGGCTTGCCTCTATATCTATTAATGCTTTGTACTGTTTACCTTTCATTCTATCTGGTATTGTGGTTTCATCATTGCTCTCCTGTGTGCTAATTGAATTTTCTTTCCTAGGGATGTAGTAAAGTTGGTTGGAGCTAGTAGGTGGTTTTTGGCATTCACTGCTTTTATAGCCTATTTGGTTACAGCTAAAGTATCTGACTTTTGGCCTATGCTGATCAAACCACTGACATAACTGACACTGACAAACCACTGACATGCTTGCTGGAGTGTGGTTTTCCAAGCCGGAACTTTCCTTCAGCTTGCCGTGGTGCAACGAAGGCGTCTGCCATTCCGACCGCTTGCTCTGCTGAAGTCGGGCTCTGTTCCATTATCCAGCTCTTGAGTTCAGGGTTGATCATGTACAGGAACTGCTGTAGTATGATGGTCTTTTGATTTCTCCTTCAGTCTCATCCATCTCTCTTGCAGTCCTATGACCTTGTAAACAGTTCTTTTGGCTTTTTGCCTTCTAAAACATTGTCTTTGTGAAAACATTGTCTTTAAGTCTCTGGGTTGATCTCAAAAGAGAAGAAAGGCTTCTTTCACTGCGTTAAAGTCATTTATTTCGTCTGTGCTCATAGCAACATAGGCTGCTCTTGCTTTTCCTTCTAGCAGTGGGACTAGATGAAAAGCCCAGTCTGCTCTCAGCCATCTAGACACTAGCACGAATCGTTCGAACATTAGAAAGTAGTGTTTGATATCGCCGGTGTCTTTGAGCTGCGGGAGCCTTGGCCACGCCATCAGCGGTGTCATTATGTGCTCTCCCTCTGTCTCGTGTGCTGGTACCACCGGTACAGATGAGTATATACAACCTTTATGCTGTGATGTGTAAGGGTACCTTACATCAACACAGTGCACACACAAATATTCCTTTAAGTTCCCCTCAAATGAACAGAACATGTGTTTTATGATCATAAACATATTGCTATACAATTTACTGCTGAAAAATCTTAGATGCTCTTTGTATTTTTTTTCATAAAAGTAATTTTTACAGAGTAGATCACCAAAGAGACGCCATCTGTGATCCAGTTTATAGCTTAAAAAAATGACTAAAACTGTTCCACCCCATTTAAAGTTTTAAAATGACATTACATCATCCATTTGACTGGAATATGACACACACCTTTTGAATGAAGCTTATAAAATATGAACATTATAAAGTAAAGTATATGACGAAGTGTATTTTGGAACCACTGTTGGTCCCAAGGAGTTGAAAGAGGTTAATAACTGTGGATCACAACAGTTTTCTAGACATTAGACAGCAGTGCAACAATCAAAGACACCCCCCCCCCCCCGACATTGCCAATTAAATTGACAACAAACATGAATTATCTGTGTTTGGCTTTACTTTCAAATTTTACTTGGAAATACTGGCAACAGCCATTTCATGCCACCATTTCAGACATTTCCACTCTTCGCTCAAAGCATTTCTGTGTTTTCTATTTCCCGCTCCTCACTCACATGTCAGAGAAACCCCCGAGCAAAGGGTGAATTGGGATTGGGCCCAAATGTGAGCATTTTGTAGTGTAGATAGACAGTAATCACATAGTGTTGATAGAGGTGAAAATAGTGCGGCTTTGGTTGATAGGTTAGACAGAGGCTGCCTTTCATACTGATCAGCGTGCACGACATGTCTTCATTCACACAGTCTCTCTGTTTAAGCTCACAATGCCAACATGAAATCACTGGTGAGGGACATTTCACTCATATAGCCTGTGTACCTTTTGTGACAATCATCCCAGGAGCCCTCAAATTCCGCCAAATTTCAAAAAGTGGAGGGGACGTGCATGTGTCTCAGAGCATTGTGTGTTGACATTGTGGGAGACCTAGCCAGTGGGCGAGTAATTGGCAGTTACTAAATTGAGGAGAAAATTGTGCAGAAAAACAAAATGATGATGCATGATGATAATGTTTACTAGCAGAGTCCCTGACCATCATTTTGAAAAGGCAGTTTGAATGATCAGCTTCTCTCAGTGATGTATACTGGCCAAAGTAAGAGTGTGCACACACTGTTAAGCTGCCTTTGTGACTTTACCACATACTTGCGACACTGCTGTATTTGCAAGAGAGCACTATTTATAGCAACAATGCATCTGTGGAATCCTTAAGGAGTCATGTGAGATTTGGGCTGGATGCACCAGAGAAGTCCTAGTAATAACAAAGAAAATAAGGAGAAATAAAAATATAGAATTACAGAGAAATAATAGAGCCTCCTCCACATCTGCATATGAGACTCTTAAGATAAGAAGAGTAGCAGTATATTAATCTGTGACCCTAACTGTGTGCTCTCCACTGAATCAGTAACACGCATGCTAAGAGAGCATTAAGTTCAAACTTCACTGTGGACTCTGACCTCCCACATGCAAGACCGTCTGGTCTGAAGTCTGTTGCCCTTTGCAAGAGGCATTTGTTCATTCATCTTTGTGATCTGACCCCTTCTTCACAGATCACATGGCGAGATTTTATAAGCAATGAACGACTGAAAAGAGGCTAAATCAGCCCCACAAACAAACGCTGCTCCATATTAGAGTGCCTGTAAGCAGATGGGAGTTACACCACCATTCAGAAGTTTGGAATCATCATTCAAAACATTGGAATCAATGAGCCTCATTCACCAACATCTTGCAAAGTTTTTTCTTAAATTTGTTCTTCAGAAAAGTCCAAAGAAAATGTCTACATCAGACTCTTGACGAGCTCTTAAACCACAGATATGTTCGCACCTTTGTGCTCTTGAGTGTGTGTAGATTCTGTTCTTACCTAAGAACAAATCCCAAATAAGAAAACACTGGTGAATGCCAGAATCTTCGTGAAAACTGGCTGGGTTTTAAGAAGAAATTTCTTTTTAAGAACAACTGATGAATGACTGCCGGTGTTTTCAGTAATATGAAACCAATTTGGTTAGAGACGAATGTTTTTAATGATTATAATATGTATGCTGGTCCTTCACAACTTGCAACAAGTTCACATGATAATGTTTAAACATTAAAAGCTTCAAATTTGTCCACAATGATGAAGAATAAATAAAACTGACCTTTTGGAACGCCGTGGATAACACCATGTAACAATTTTCAAAAAGAATTTTGTTCCCAGTTGTTAAGTGTGTTTTCCTGATTGTTTGTACCCTAAATGAATAGAAAAAAGTTATTATTCCCTGTAAACTTTGCTTTTGTGGTCAGCACAATGATATTTTGAAATTGATCTATTTTTAAGGATATTCGCCATATTTCAAGATACTTAAGAAGCTTCTGGAATTGTGAGAACTATCAAGAAGTTTCTAGAACTGTCCAGAATTATCTAGAACTTTCTGGGACTGTACAGAATTGTAGGTAGCTGTATAACTACAGTTATATAGGGCCACTATAGCCCTTCCTGAGAGACGGAGAGACATGATCTAATTGATTGGGATTGCATAGTAAGTGGGCAACAGCCATCACAGACAAAGGGGAATTGACCTAGACAGACAGGTGTGAATTCATTCTCTATTCAGATTCTGATAACAACAGTATTCACACTTCACCCCACACCCATTACAGGAGGAGCTTAGGAAGGACCACTACTTTCAAATGTATATATTGTGTGCTACTCTGCTACTGGGTGATCAGTCTTGCTCTGCTGAATCCTCAGTACACTCTTGTACTTTGATACTGCATGGAATAAAGATTGACCATTTTTATTGAGTTTGGAGAGACATCCTTTTTCCTTACAGTACACAGCAACTTAGTCCATTTAGATGGCATCAAGAGGTTGCATACATCCAGCAGACGCATTTTGCTATGTATGTGGCCATTTTATAAAGACAAGAGTGAAAGTACTCTGTGGAAGCATCTGCTAAGATGTGTGAGGCCTACAAAGCATACTTCGGCATGCCTGTTGGTGACCAAGACAAACCATGGGCTCCTCATTTCACATGTGAGCACTGCAAGAAAACTCTTGAAGGTAAGCGGATAAATGATACTCTCTTAAATAGCAGATTTAAATTTTTATTTTGCAAAATTTTTAAATCAGTTAAAGTTTAAAAGAGCTTTAATTATAACACCTTTTCACATGTTGTAGTTAAATATATCAAATATATACAGATATATTTTATTGTTTGATATATAACAGATTTCAAACTGTGTTAATATCGCACATACCACTAGTCATTAGTGTGAAATAGGCCTAAATCAAATTCTCAATCCAAATTTTATTTTGTTTGCTTATAGGTTGGTACAGGGGAGAGAAGAGAGCCATGCATTTTGCTGTCCCAAGAATTTAGCGTGAACCGACTGATCACTCAACAAATTGTTACTTCTGCATGGTGGACCCTTCCAAACGTCGCACTGGCAAAAATGCAACGCCTGCAACGTATCCTGACATTCCTTCATCTATTGCCCCAGTACCACACTGCCCTGAACTTCCTGTACCAACACCTCCAGACAGAGCAACACCACCTTCAGAAGAAAGCAGCAGGTCAGACACCCAGGAAGATGTTGAAGATCACGATTTCTCTTCATGTGCAGATGAGGAGCGGAAGCCATACTACCCTAACCAAAAAGACCTCAACGATCTGATCACAGACCTTGGTCTCACCAAGTCCAACGCTGAGCTTCTGACATCAAGGCTCAAGCAATGGAACTTATTAGATGAAAGCGTCCAAGTCACAGGTCAGAGGAAGCGTCACCAAGTTTTTTCCACCTTCTTCAGTCATCAAGACGGACTGTGCTTCTGCAACAATGTGGCCGGTCTATTCGAGGCTATAGGTATCACCTGTAACCCGAATGAGTGGCGTCTCTTCATAGACAGCTCATGCAAGAGCCTCAAAGCTGTGCTGCTTCACAATGGGAACAAGTACCCATCTCTTCCTGTAGCTCACTCGGTGCACCTGAAAGAGGAATACACCAGTGTCAAGATGTTGCTAGGTGCCTTGAAGTATGATGAGTACGGCTGGGAAGTTATTGGAGATTTCAAAATGGTGTCATTTCTGATGGGCCTCCAAGGTGGTTATATTAAGTATCCTTGCTTTATTTGCCTTTGGGACAGCCGGGATTAAAGCGCACTACCACAGGCGGGACTGGCCTCAGCGGACAGAGTTCACTGTGGGGAAGATCAATGTAAAGTGGGAGCCACTGGTGGACCCACGCAAGGTGGTGATGCCACCACTACGCATCAAGTTGGGGCTCATAAAACAATTTGTCAGGGCTCTAGATAAGGAGTCGAGAGCTTTCAATTACCTCCAAGATCTTTTCCCTAAGCTGTCTGAAGCAAAGATCAAAGCTGGTGTCTTCGTCGGACCACAAATCAAGAAGATCATAGAGTGCAGTGAATTTCCCAAGAAACTGAATAGGAAGGAGAGAGCAGCTTGGAACAGTTTTGTCACAGTGGTTCGCGGCTATCTAGGCAATCATAAAGATGAAAACTATGTACACCTGGTCCAGACTCTGATAAAGAACTATGCTGCAATGGGCTGCAGGATGTCACTCAAAATCCATATCCTTGATGCTCATCTTGATAAGTTCAAAGAGAACATGGGAGCTTATTCAGAGGAGCAAGACGAGCGCTTCCACCAGGACATATGAACTTTGAATGCTGTTACCAAGGACAATATAACGAGAACATGATGGGCGACTATATTTGGGGATTGATTCATGAATCTGATTTGCAGTATAGTCGTAAATCTCGGAAAACCACACACTTCTGAACAGTTTTTGGTAATCTGTGTAAATTTGCAATGCCTATAGTGTTCTTAGTCTGACTGTATAAATGAGAAGATGCAAAATCGTCTGTTTCTATAATAAAAATTCATCATTTTCGTTGCCGTGGTCACAAAAGCGAAGTTTATGATGAATGTAAGCAATTTTTAATTTGTTTTAGACATAAGCAATTGGAATATAACATTAAAAAGCTGGGAACAAAACTTGTGTTATCAATTTTTTTTCACAAAAAAAAAAACTGTAAACACACACACCCCCCATATAAACCGCTTATCCATCTGGGTCTCTGTGGGCCGCTGGAGCCTATCCCAGTAGTCATTGGGTGGAAGGCAGGACACACCCTAGACAGGTAAAACTGTAAACAGATACAAACAATTTCATGAACTATTTCCTGATGTTTCCAAAGTACTTGAAATATTGAATAAAATGCCCAAACTTACCCAGTTTCCATCCATCCATCCATTTTCTAAGCCGCTTCTCCGTCAGGGTCGCAGGGGGGGGGGTGCTGGAGCCTATCCCAGCAGTCTTCGGGCGGAAGGCAGGATACAACCTGGACAGGTCGCCAGTCCATCGCAGGGCAGACAGACAGACACAGACAGTCACTCACACCTAGGGGCAATGTAACATGTCCAATTGGCCTGACTGCATGTCTTTGGACTGTGGGAGGAAACCGGAGAACCCAGGGGAAACCCACGCAGACACAGGGAGAACATGCAAACTCCACACAGAGAGGACCCTGGTCACCCAGCCGGGGAATCGAACCCAGGCCCTCCTTGCTGTGAGGCGACAGCGCTACCCACCACGCCACCGTGCCGCCCCTTACCCAGTTTCTAATGTTTAAATCAACACTGCATATGTTATTGTTGTATGTAAAGTTAAAATAAAAAGTGATTTCAAATTTAAAAAAAAACCAAAACAAAACAGTAGCGCAGTAGTACAGGGTACGCTAAGCACCCATGCTTAAATGCTTCCTGAGGGTCAAAAGTCAACCCAACATTTCCAGTGGAAGGGCTTCCTGCCACCACCCTCACTCTGCAGCTGTGGCAGGGCTGGGTAGAGGGCGGGGCTTGAAGGCAGCCACTCGAGCGCCGACTCAGAAATAGCACTCTGGGAATTCCCACAATTGTTCTGGCGAAGGCCCTTGTGCCACTGCTTACGAGACACTATGAGTGACTAAAGTACCAAAAATAACCGTTCCCAGGGCGAACTCAGGAAGTCGCCACCAAGACCCCTACACTGATACAAGTGACACTGATTTAGCCAAACAATAACACGGTATCACAATGTATTGCTTGCCGCCGTTTGAATGCTCTGACGACAGGCAACAAACGCATGATCTAAAACTGTTCCATCCCATAAACGACTACATTTGTTCTTCAACGTTCCCACACCAGTAAAGAGGCGTCAGAGCTGTCTGCACTACATTGCACGATGCCAAAAAACTGCTTAGTTGCACAACGACACAACAGCGGTCCTTTTCACAATCTGATCTTGATACAGAGGGTGTTATATCTTCATGTCTTTGTCCTGCTGTTGCTTGGGATGGAGGCAAGATTGTAAAGCCTTGCGTTTGTTGGGAGAAAAAGCCCGTTTGCCCAAAAGCTTGCTAACCATTGACAAACCACACCCATGTGATCACTTTATTGAATCAAACATCACTGGCACCATGAGGTCATAGCAAATCTTGTGATTTCTGACCGGCATGGAAAAAAGAAAGACAAGAGGATACCCATAAATCTCCACAGAAAGCAAATTCATCCTCTCTGACATCTATCAAGAACAGGACATTCATATTGGGAATGAACCAAAACAATCGCTTAATGGATTTTTACACATTTTTGTTCCTGAGGCCCATTTTCCTTAAAGCATGTTTGAAAGTAGGTCAGCGAGGAGGCCGCCCTTCTAAACTTAATGGAGGAATACAGACCTGCTGTGAGATTTCTTGCTCTTTCGCACACATCTGAAGGAACAGCAGGGCCATGGTCTTTGCCTATAGGGTCCTATGTATTTTTAACAGAGGAATAAAACTGTGAATAGACATCTCATCACCAGTCGACACCCATCCCCAGTCCTTCCCACAAACATATCATCTGTGCTTAGACAGTAGCAGCCTCCCACACACGTCCATACATCATACACTATCTGCATCTCTTTGTTCTCTCTCGCTCCCTCTCTCTCTTCATTATCTCTGGTGACTTTCCCACATCATAATGCATCAGACATGAAGCCCATCGACTTCACTTCATAGAACAATATTTTTTACAAGTTTAGAGAGACGTAAACCGACAAGACCAGACAAAATTTCATCCACCTAAGAAAACTCCAGTCAGTCAGCTAACGTGCTTTTAAAGTCTAACAATGTCTCTTAAAGTCTCTGAAAACATGCAGTTAAGTTCCTGATGACAGGGGGAACCTTTATTAAAGACTCACCTGGTCATTCATCTGAGGAAGAAACAGTAAGAATGTTCCACCAATACTAACTTACAGCTGACAAAACAACAGCATGATACAAGTCAGGAGTTTTTCTCACGGAGCTCAGTTGGAACACTGACATCTGTCATCAGTAAATCATGAAAAGTAACCATTTACATGAGTTTTGTAATCTCCACCTTCTGTGCGAGATTCCTGGCCCCGCAATATGTCCATTTGGTTTGACGTCTTTGCCCGGCAAAGCTTCAGAAGATGCAGCCTTGTATTTTTCTGGTGATCTTGGTCTACAAAATTGATTACACTCTGAAAATTTGCTTCCATTTCTATAGGAGCACGAATTCAAGCCTCCATTCCATGAACAGTGCATTAGGCATCTGAAAGGCTTTAAATAGGTCTCACTGCTTCGTCATCTACAAAGGAAGTTTAATAAGGCCTGTGGGTCTTGGGCCATTGTTCTGGGAAAGCTATATTGAAGGCCCCCCATTCTGCCAACTACTAATGAAAGTCTTCTTCAAACGCTGTTTGGTAACATGATAGAAGTGTAGCATTTATTGAGCTTGTTACAGCTGTTCTCCAACTCATTACATACCTGACTAGATGTGATGCTATCAGGTGGCCACGCGCTCATGAGGCCTCTACTAAATCCCTTTCTGCCTACACTTCTGCACACCCACATGCCCTGAGGGGCGAACCATTCATCACGAATGCCTCATATTTGCAATAAGGGCAGTGGCCAACGCTGACTGATTCATACCTAAAGCATGTAACTAAGTCAGGTCAACACCTGGCAACATCAAAGAATCATAATGAATAAGTAAACAGCACATAAACAAACACACATCATAAAATGCAAAAATCAAACAGTGGCTGGAAGAGGTATGTTTTCAGTAGGTGAATGACAGGCAGAGACCTGCTTTGGCTCTAAACTGGGTCCAAAAACACCGGCTTCATTAATACCTGAAAAGCCAGTGCTGAAAAAGAACTGCCCAAATAAGGTCACTTTGTCAGCCAAATGTGAAATTGCTCAGCCTGGTGCTTTATGTACAGGTTAGGTGACTGCGGTGCTTTGAGGCCTGTTAACTTGCTTTATTTAAAAAAATGAAAAGA
The DNA here is from genome assembly GCF_015220715.1 of Pygocentrus nattereri. Lineage (NCBI taxonomy): Eukaryota > Metazoa > Chordata > Actinopteri > Characiformes > Serrasalmidae > Pygocentrus > Pygocentrus nattereri. Next base: position 8,886,135 of record NC_051218.1, read on the forward strand.
CCTTGCTTAAGTCTCTGGTTTTATGATGCATTCTTTTTTTTAGATTTGTCCTGATTTATAATGATCAAATGCATTTCAAGTTAGTTGTGAATTGGATTTTTTCCTTTGTACTGTGATGTGATATAACTGGACTGCATGGCGATATAATCAAAATGAAGATGCTTAAGTGGCAAGTAAGTCATTACATTTAAAAAAAAGTGGGAAGACAAGAACATTGTCTTGTAAATGGCATATTATGAAGAAACAGACTTAAAATGACCAGAGACTTTAACTAAAAAGGTAGTTAATGTCAACTTTGATTTCAGGTTGACTATGTGCATTTTTAAGCTCTAATATGGCAACAAAGTTTCCTGTTTCCTGAATCAAGCCTAATCTTGGAATAATGGTGATTCACCATGGAAAATTGTTTCTAGTTCAAAGCATAGGCTTAACTTTTGTCTGGAAAACATCCCCAATTACAAATTAAAAATAACTCCTTAGAGAGATAAAAAAATCCCATAAAGCTAAAAAAAGGCAGATAAAATGCTAACCAGACTGTCTCTTTAAAGGTGCTGTAGCTGGACATCTATGGAGACGTCCAGCCAGCTCCATGAAGGTCTGACAACCTGCTATTGTATGACTTCAATAGACTAATCCCCGCTCCCCTTCGTCCACAGGGCACTGACTGGTTCAAGAATGCCCCAACTGCAGACATGGCCATTTAAAACTTAATCAGGAATTACTCCCACAAAAGATTCATTGAGTCTTAAATCCAATAATAATATAAATCATGCAATCACATGGACCCACAGCATAATCATATTTAACATCGTGGGTGATCAAAAAATCAAAATGTCAGTACGATGCGTGAGGAAGCACTTGCTGTCTAAAAAGATCATGAGGGGCAAGACTAAAGTTTGCTAATCAAAATCAAGGCAAGGACCTGGACGTCTGGAGCAATGTGCTAAGGACAGGCGAGTCAAAGTTCGCTTGGCTATAGCACTGGAAACCATGTTAGGTGAAAACACAGCATTTGATCAAAAGAACCTCAAACCAACTATAAAGCATGGTGGTGGTTTGGGGCTGCTTTGCTGTCTCAGGGCCTGACCAGCTTGCAATCATATAATCAACTGTGACTTCTCTCTCAAACCAGAGAGCGCTTGAAGAGAACGTGAAGGCATCTGCAAAAGAAAAAAAAAACAGAAGCACAAAGCTGAAGAAGCAGACTTTATCCAACAGGATCCCAAACATAAAAGTAAACACCCCAATAAATGAACGGTTTGAAAGTAAGAAATGGATGATTGTGGATCTTGCAGGAATGTGCTGCTCTGTAATGTGTTTAGTGTTGTATGTCATTATATTCAGTATTGTGTGTGCCTGTACTGTGCATTTACAATATTCTTGTCTGTTCTTGTTTATCTCTACATCTGTCATGCCTGTCACTTGTCATATATAGGCTGAGTCTAATCTTGGCTTCAGCCCAGTGACATATGGGCTGCTAGGTGTCTGGTAACTTCACTTCTCTAGACATACGGCTGGTCCCCTGGTTAAGTTCTTAACCAGGATTCTTCAATCTAAATCCCGTTGGGATACTGTAGGGGGTTTCAAATGGGCCATACATGTAAGAAGTCCCACAAGCACTGCACCCCTGAAATAATGCTGCATGAAGTAATGGGCAACATTTCTCCCAGTAGATGCTGAAAACTAATAGATAACTGGTGCATGAAGTTGTTTTTGTCAAAAAAGGTAATACTACTTTCTAAAGCCAGGGCGGTATTGGTGAAAACTTTTTTTCCCAACAGTAAAACCCTACTGAAAAGATATCTCAATTATTTTTAAACGATTGCAAAACCATTTTCCATTATGTAACATTTATCTATACATATAGTTTAGCTGATGATCAAATACTGATATGCCCACATATTTAAAAAGCAGCCATCTGACACAGATGATTAAATTTCACTTATGGGACAGTCCAGGAAACAGTTTTTATGAAAGAATGAACTACAAGTGCGATTATTTGGAATCGTTTCCCCGGAAGCAAAGCTGCCCCAGCATTTTCAACACGCCTTCAACAGGTAAAATGATACGGGTTAACACGACAACAGCACGAGGCTCACATTTACACTTCTACAGGAAGTGGTTAATTACTTGTGGGATTGTATTACAGTGATTTAATAGAAGAAACATCCTAGCTTGAATAAGCTTACAAGACAAAACAGACATGAAAAAATATGGCTGGCTATGAAGTTACCACCACAAAAAGGCCCAAGACTCATTTACCAGAAAATGACTAGATTTTCAGTAGTTAGTGTGTCCACCTTTTGTGTTTATTACAACTTCCATCCTATTCTATTTTACACACTTTCAAAGTTCAGTCTTTGAAGTTGGTTGCATTTTCTGCTTTCCACGATTCAAACACACTGTTGTTGAGGTCTGGACTCTGGGGTGGTCAATCCACTGTTCGATTTACAGATTTTCTTCTTTTTGTCCGTTTCCTTTTCTCAGTGACGCTTTTTGACATACACATCCTTTCAGACCCATGGCGCTGGAGTTGTCTTCTCACAGTGGAAGGATGGACAGAAGTACCTATGGATTTTTTCCAGAAGCGTGGAGCCTGATTTTTTTCCTCTCACAAAAATGAATGTTATTAACCGATTATCGTATATCAAATCTCTGTACTAGCCTGGAAATTTATTTTAGCACAGAAGTACATCTGCTTGCAGCATCTAAGACTAAGAGAATTAGAATAATTAGAAAGCAGTACTGAGATAGATTATCATCCACTTTTGCACTTATCAGCCCATCTGTAATGCAAAATGATACATTACCAAAAGGACCTTTTCAAGCCTGTACAGTGATACCTTAATCAAGCAGAGTTGACATACAGCTCACCCTTCAAAACAGCCCAGACAGACAACTATTTTGGCTCTCTGCCACTTGAAAACACTAGACTGTCAGCTTTTTGGCTGTAGTGTGTATTAAAATTAACATAAACCTGCCATCACCCAACAGAATGAAGAGCAGGTGTGAGAAACTTACAAAGATTCTCACACACACACACACACACACACACACACACACACACACACACACACACACACACACACACACACACACACACACACACACACACACACACACTACATTACATTCCCTGTTCCAGGAAATCACTTTTTATTCACACTTGGACCAACCAACTTGTTCAAAGCAAGCGCCAAAAAAGTGACACCTTTAACAGGGCACTCTTGTTGTAAACTTTCTTTATTGGAAAACCACTCCCCACTACCACCTATGAGCCAAATGACACTCTGGTCTATATGTGAAAGGAAAAAAGGGGTTAAATACAATAAATCACTTGGATTTAAAACATTTATAGTGGTTTAGCTTACAGCACAGCAGTAGTTAAGTACAGCTATTGTTTCACGTCTGGGCAGGACATCCTTGAAGGAGGCACTGCATATGTTCGCTGATGAATAGCATACTTTCTCAGGGGTCATCCTGAGAGGAGGAAGGTTGAAATACGACTGGTAGCCCAGGTTTTATGGCTCTTAAGTGAGTTTGCAGTAGTTTAGCTGAATTAATGGGTCATATGCAAGGTTAAATTATCTAGGCCAGCGTTGCCCAGATTCAGCCCTGTGTGGTGGGAGTCCAGCACAGTTTGGCAATTTCCCTAGTAACGTACCAAGCCTGGTAATTTGTTAATGAGGAGAATCAGGTCTCTTTGAGCAAGAAAATCAACAAAGAATGTTGAAGTACAGTTGTCCAGGCCCATAGATGGGCTTCCCTGATCCAACACTTCTGGAGAAACAGTTCAGTTTATATGTAAAACGCAGTATGAATCAATTAACTTAATATTAATACCCACATGGACACAGCAGCAGCAGAACTGTAGGACGCTGCACAGCACAACAAATTCTGAAGTTCATCTACTTTGTGGGAGGCAACTGTAAGTCTACTGTTTTCACAGGGACAAAACTCTACCAGACTTGTGCTGCTTTGAGTAGCTTTATTTTCTGTAGTGTTTTAATGCAGCAAAAGGGAAAATAGTTCCATATGTGCTCCAGAATCACTCAGAAGAGAGAGTGCATTAGCGAATTAGCATGTGAAAATACACTGTAAAAGGTTTCAAGGATTTGCCGATTTGCCTCAGGTGGTGGTAAAAGAGGAATCCAAGTCAAATGACCTTCCTGCTGATACTGTGAGACAACTGCAGTCCTTCAGTAACGGATTGTCAGACATGAAAAGAACAGTGAAACACTAATAGAATGATGGTGGTGAATGATGAATTAGTAAACTAGTGGGTATGGAAGTTAAATTCTATCCTCTACTTAAGTGGGAGGTGTGCATTAACAGAACGTCAGCTCCACAGGAGTATCAAGTACAAGCTCATTAATGTGATCCCATTGCCTGTTCTGAAGCATACAGTACCTTATAAGATTAAAGAAAAAAACATTTCAGTGAATAATTCCAAGAAGAATGACTTGTTTCTTAGTGAATAACCAGGATTCCTGGGAGTCCACCATAACCCACAAAGTTTTTTAACATTTGCCACTGCAGAAGATCATGGTTTCTCCCTCAATGCCCGATTATGAGCGTCATGTTTGATCTTTGCAGTGACAACAAGCAACAGTCAGTGAAAAATTGAAAGCAAGCCCTGTGAAAATTAGGCCATGACACCCCAGTCAAAGGAAAATATGCTGAGGCATGACCGTGCTGTAAAATCACTGATCAAGAGGGGTGTCTCAGGAGCATGCAGGCGGCCATATGGTACAGCCCAGGGGCAGAACACATCGTGGGACAGAGGATCATCACAAAACAACTAACAAGAGCGGAGGCTGACCCTGATTAACGGTGAGATCAACATCCCGGATGATGTCAGGATGATTCAATTAAAACATTAACACCATGAGGTGTGGGGAGTCAAAGCTGGGGTGGGGGTGGTAAAAGTGAGACAAACAGCAGGCAAGGAAGCAAGGAAACGTGACGCCATTATGTGAGGGGAAATCAGCACAGTGAGAAAGGCCTCCTGAGTCGAGCCTGGCGGACCAAGCAAACACTCTGCCCCTGGCTGGGCCTAGGGCTCATACAGTCATTTCCTTTATTTGCCTGTGATTATGATTAATATGCTTTACATAATTAACAGTGGAAAGGTGAATAATGTCTTGCAAGTGTCTTAAAAACTCATCCAGTGATTGGAAAAAAAAAGGCATTGCCAAATAAAAAATTTGTTTAAAAAAAAACAAAAACAACATTCAATCAGTTATGCAGAATTTCTGCATCCATGATTCTTACTTATTAAAAATGTTTGTGCTTTTCATCTTTCACGCTGGGAGCACTCACATGATCTACCTCATTATCTATGAGGTTTCACTTAATGAAAGCCACAGGAACGTGGCCTTACCTCACATTGTTAGCAAAACAGATCACAACACACAAACAAACTGCTTTCGCCTCGGTCAGAGTCCTTAAACGCATGCATAACAAGTTCTTGTTTGGGGAAAAACTGCCAAGCCTTATCCCTGCACTTTAAATAGTTGTATAAAAGTAGTCCGGTGGTAGTAGATAAACAACGAGGTTAATCGCTGCTTAATATGCGCTCAATCTCCTCCAGTCTCTTCAAGGCCGCCTCCCTTTTCTTTTCTATGTCTTTAATCTCTTTTGTGGATTTGCTCTTAGTCCGCTTGTCACGCTGGCCAGCGTCTAGCCTCTTTGCCTGGCCGCTGCCCAGGCCGCCAGGGCTTTCAGCAGGGGAGGATTTCCGCAAATTCTTCTCGTTCCCAGCCCCTTCCCGTGTTCCTGCTTCGGCAGCAGCACGCCACTTTTCGTCCTCCTCCTCTCCTTTTCCATGACCATCCTGCTGCTGTTGATGCTGGTGATGCTGCTGCTGCTGCTGCTTTGCCGGGAGATCGGTGCCCTCTGCTGGCGCCAGTGGCTGGCTGGCAGTGCTCATGGCCGCCATTTTGCCACGGACAATGGCCAGGTGGCGGCGTATGTACTCCTCACTCGGAGCCATAGCCAGAGTCTCCTCCAGGCAGCGCTCAGCCCGTGGCAGGTCCCTCTCCTCAAAGTAGACTACACAGAGGTTGTGCTTGGCCTGAACATTGCTGGGATCTGTTCGGAGGATGCGCTGGAAGCAGGCTCGGGCGCCTTGAGTGTCCTTGCGGTGGTTCATGAGGATGTCGCCCTTCAGTATGAGGCCCTTGATGTGCTCTGGATGGTGCCGCAGGAGCTCGTCCAGCACAGGCAGGGCCTCCAGCTCACGCTGAGACTGAGAGAACAGTAGGGCCAGGTTAAAGAGGGCGCTCCGGAAACCTGGTTGCAACCGGATAGCCTGTCGCATCCAGCGCTCGGCAGCCTCATTCTCATTGGCGTCCATGGCTAGCATGCCCAGGTTGAAGTAGCCATTTGCATCGTCAGGTTCCTCCTTTATGTAGGTCAGGAAGCGGCGGTTGGCTTCAGGGCGGAACTTTGCCTCACCTGCAACAGAGGAGGATAATCAGAAGGGCTAAAATTCATAATTTATTCATGTGATAAACGTACATGCAACTAATTTCAGGATGTGAGCTGCATGAAACTTTTTGTCCAAAATCTGGAAATAAATAGTATACAATACACTTAAATAGAAATGAAAGGATTGGCTGGGTATGTATGTGTATCAGCTAATTCTCAGCCCAAATATGCGACAGGCAATCAGCTCAATCAGATACTTCTCAAACCTAGCCGATCCTGAGAGCTGATCAGTGACATAAATCATATGAGTCACATTTTATCTAAGGCATCTGAATGTAACTGCTGCACCACTGAACGTGGAACAGAAAAATTCCAGTAAGAATATGGCAAAAATAAACGGACTTAAGCTTTGAGTTGAAAAGCATGAAAAGAGATGAGGAGGTTGCTCCGTTTCTGCTTGAAAGGTGGGTAACAAACCTATTTCTGCTGTTTCACAAAACAAATAAGTCAATACTGTTTTGTCAAAACAATCCTGTTTGCTGATGCTTGTGATAGCAACTGGTTAGTTACACACCTTTGTTTGCCCTGGAAATGCACATCCATGAAATTGGGGGTGGAGCTTCTAAAGGAACACTGAACACTGAGGGGTGTATTTCTTCTGCTGTTGACTTCAAATATCAACAATCGTTCTGAATTGTTTACTGCACCTTTAAAGTTAAGGTTAGACTTTCATTGAATGTTCCATCCCTGCGACCCTGACGGAGAAGCGGCTTAGAAGATGGAAGGATGGATGGATGAATGTTCCATAAATGTTCCATTCTCTGCTTTGAGTAAAAATTTGTATAATAAGAAGAGATAATTAATAACCAAGCAGCTATGCAGACTATGATAACAGCAGGCTTGCAATACGGAACAAAACTTTTAAAACGGTAACTTTACAGGAGAAATAAAAAACCTACTTTACTTTTAATTTAAGTCAATAGAAACAGACATTTTTCCAAGTAATATTGGGGCGTTTCTTTTTGTCCATTCATCATGAAATTTTGACACAATGTAGGCAACAGGCATTTTCAAATTATGCAAAAAAACAAAAAATGGAGATAAGGTTTTGTTCCGACAGCAGTGAAATGCTGTTGCAAGCGGTCATGTTATGTCATGATAACATGACAAAAAGCAACTCAAGTTGCATGAAAATGTCACCATGTAAAGCCAGCTTCATGATGAATTAATATTTGAAAAACCAAGCTTTTATCTCAGTAATCCTTTTAGAGGCGACTACCTATTTTTCAAAAGCCCATCCCACACTTACTCTGCCACAGCAACTCAGGTCTGTAAACTAACATTGGGCAAATTTAAGCCCCAATTATTTACAGTGACAGATCATTCTAGGTCCTGCCCACAATACTGCAAACTGAATAAAGACAGAACAGTTCCCATCAAACTAACAAACCAGAAGACAACAGAGGTGCTGTTTTCACGTTATTTACATTACAGCAGCGTAGGTGTGTAAACACCAGGGCAAATGACAAACGCACAAAGACTAAAGACTCTTTAGAAACGTGAATCTATCCTGCTTTTCAGCTATTCAAAAAAAGGCATAATCTCTCAATGAGGCACTATTAATATTTCTATTACAAACGCTGCTTCAGAAGCATGCATCCCAAAGTATGAGAAAACATGCAGGTAGCACGTAAATAAAATGTGACTGAAGACTTGCTACTTTACCTTCATTCACCACCTAAGGTTCCCTCAGCATCACTATCTCTGACCTGGTATCTGAGATCTTACATTAATCCAAAACACACATTACTAGGAAATTGCATGTGAGGCAACATTTCTTGCTTATCTCATTCTTCTACTTTTTTCACTTTAAACTTGGTGAAGGAAACGATCTTTTGGAGGAGTTTAACATTGCACAGGCGTTTGATAAATTTCATTGAATAATCTCTCACGCACCAGACTCCTGCATGAGCAGAGCAGAGTTGAAAAGTGCAAGTTTGTGTCGTGGGTTCAAGTCCAGTGCGCGGTTGAAGTTCCTTAGAGCTTCGGAGGGCTCCTTCATCTCAATGTTGACAATAGCCAGGTTGTACCACAGGTCAGCATTGGTACGATCCAACTCTAACGCTCGCAAATAAGCATCCCGTGCCTCGTTGGGCTTATTCATCTTCAAAAGGAGCTCTCCTCTGCACAAAACACAGAGAAATAATAAATTCTCAAACAAACATTACAGCATGGAGTGTACAATGACGCATGACCCTTTCCGTGATCAATCACCTTCAGTGAACGGATGTGTTGACTTAGTAAAATAACTACAGTTTTGCATTTAAAATAAAGAAAAACCTGAAAAAAATCTGGCCTGGAACAAACAAATACGCTAAGAATAAAAGATATGGACAAAGACAAAAATGATTGATGATCTGAAAGATCCACTTCTAATGGCTGAATAATGTAATTATAAGGGATTTAACTAAGTTGACCTAGGATGTTAGAACAGGCTTTGTATAACCAATACGATACAAAGCCGTATATACTGCATGTACATGCCCACACATGGTCCTAAGCACTCGCTCAGAAACGTAAGGCAAGGAGACACTGATGAATGTCAAACTCGTGTTGAAATCATTTTCAAACATGATTTTTGAATGGAGTATGATTATACAAGACTTTGCTGCCATTTTACAGGTTCTTTAATGGGACAACTACCTGGCCCATACATCAATTACTAAAGCTTTACCAAGGCAACGTGTGTCTTCTATTGAGCAGAAAAGGTCATGCCATTGTGGTGCCAAAGCATTACTTTTATTACACATGTAGTTTTAAAATGTAATCACCTGGCTGCCTGTACGCATACATTAAAATACAAGCTAATTCCTGATCCACAGAGCATAGCCTGGTGTACTTGCCTGCTGATGTAGGCCTGTTTAAAGTCTGGCCTCATGCTGATAGCTTGTCTGTATAGTTGGTCGGCTTCCTCTAGACGAGAATCGTTGGCCCGGATTAAGTTGGCCAGGTTGATGTACACATTCAGGTGGTTGGGGGCTACTCTAGTAGCGTATTTCTTTCCTGGAATTATCTGGCATATTGGAAGGAGGAGGGGAAAAAAGGGGAAAAAACACTATTTAGAAAAGCATGGGCCACCATGGTTTATAGTCAAAATAAAACAGTAGGACAGATGGCAGATACTGTAAGTCCAGACACTGCATAAAACTGAATAATAACCTAAGCCAACTGGCCTGATTTCAGCCTGAGGCAGAGTTTTTGGCTATTAGACCATAAAATCCCACTATATTTTTTGTACCGTCATTATTTCTAATGAAGGGTATTCTTAGCCATCATGCTCTTTTCCTGCCCTCTCTACTCCTAAAGTTTACAGACTTCAGCCAGCAATTGTGATACTGCACTTAAGGCCATACCAGCTGACTAATACACTGCTCAAAAAAAATAAAGGGAACACGTAAACAGCACAATATAACTCCAAATAAATCAAACTGTCCACTTAGGAAGCAACACTGATTGACAATCAATTTCACAGCTGTTGTGCAAATGGAATAGACAACAGGTGGAAATTATTGGCAATTAGCAAGACACACTCAATAAAGGACAGGTTCTGCAGGTGGGGACCACAGACCACTTCTCAGTACCTTTCTGCTTTCTGGCTGACGTTTTGGTCACTTTTGAATGTTGGTGGTGCTTTCACACTCGTGGTAGCATGAGACGGATTCTACAACCCACACAAGTGGCTCAGGTAGTGCAGCTCATCCAGGATGGCACATCAATGCGAGCTGTGGCACAATACTGAGCCTCATTTTGACTTGTTTTAAGGACATTACATCAAAGTTGGATCAGCCTGTAGTGTGCTTTTCCACTTTAATTTTGTGTGTGACTCCAAATCCAGGCCTCCATTGGTTAATAAATTTGATTTCCATTCATTTTTGTGATTTTGTTGTCAGCACATTCAACTTTGTACAGAACAAAGTATTCAATGAGAATATTTCATTCATTCAGATCTAGGATGTGTTAATTGAGTGTTCCCTTTATTTTTTTGAGCAGTGTATATAACTTCCTAATGTACTTTCACCTGATCTCTTCTTTCATACTTATTTATCTGGCTTTGCCAAGTCATCGTAAAGCAGGATTTCTTACTTCAGCCACTGAGGGCAAAAGAAAAACCAGCATAGCTTATCAGTTGAATGCAGTGGCTCTCCTGGATCAAAGCTCGAGAGCACCGCCATAAAGTTTATACAGGGCCTAGTAAGAATAAACCCTATGATGAAACAGTGGCTGTATAATAGGGTTTCAAAAAGAGGCCAGTGACATTAATATTGGAAAACAAAGACATGCCTGCTGCTGGCATGAGAACTAATTAATAACAAATTTAGCACAGCCACAACACTGTTGTTGTTGTTATTGGGTCTAAATATGCCTCCCACTCCTGTAAGCCTTATTTCTGTGAGCTGCATTTCACAACCAAGGGAGTAATTCATTATTTATTCTGGCAGAAATTTTGTTGTCCATGCCAAAAGCTTCTCACCACTCACATCTACAAGCAACACCACTGATCATTAATGTTCAGAAAGAATATTTGTTTTTAACTTCTTTTTTTTTGCCTTTTATGTACTGTTCATCTTCTGATTAACCATTTAAGTTCAGATTTTAGCAGCATGGTTTAATTTGGTGCACTTAGGTCTAGTGAGAATCCAATGAAACATGACAAATAAGCTACAGCTTATGAATGACAGTTGTATCATTTCTTTGACTCATTTCCTAGGTGTATAACTGCTTTTAATCCAAGGTTGAGTACTTTCCATGAAGAGAACAGACTATGATGTAGCCATGAGGGCTGGTCATTCCCCATACCTGTGGCATAAGAGATTTTGCAACCACATACGCCTCTTCTGCCTCTTTGGATCGATTGAGGTTCTTGTATGTTCTTCCAACGTTCATGTGGGCTCCGATATCATCTAAAAAGATGGAGACTCATGAAAAGTTCATGTCATCGCAGAATAAACCAAAAAAAGACTACAGCACAGGTATCTTGTTGCAGATAGCAAGGTCTTATTCACTGTAAAAAAGGTTTTAACTTAAAGTTTGATATTTCATTTAAACGTGATCTGTTATTGTCTTGTCTATTACTGTAAAAAAGTAGCAAATGCCTGTAAAGCACTTAGAGCTGCCACCGATATGAAAAGTGTTCTTTAAATAAAGGTATTATTATTATTATATTAAATTACCTGGCTTAATTTTTTTTTAGCTCAGATAACTTCTAATAGTAAGGAAACTTGCCAATATTTTGTAATATATGTAATATTCGAATAAATTACTATTTAAATCTGAAGTCAGCTCTTTTTAAGTAAAAACAGTGAAGCATTTCTTGTTTTAAAGGGCAGTCATGCAAACAAGAGAAACGATGCACGCAATAGATGAATGGAACACCTAATGAAGACATACCAAGCATATCAAGACTTTCTTTTTAAATCTACTGAACTGACACATGCATTTGATTGCTTTCACATCTGATTGTCTGTTTCTTGTAGATTAACTCATGAGGAAACAAATGACCAGTGGGGAAAGTGGGTTTTTGTAGCTGTGTGATACAGATAGAACACCACAATTGTTTCAGTGAAAGGCAAATGTTATGAGAAGCAAACCGATGCATAAAGATAAGTGCAGGCCAGGATATCCTCATTCCAAAATGTATTTACATGGTTGATCTTAGGAAAACACTTGCGGGTGGCAAATGCTGTTAGCTCAAGTAACTAATAAAATACAAACATCTTTGTGTATGAAGTGGCTAACGTGTGTGTAGATTGGCAGTAACAAGGTTTATCTATGTTCTGAGGACTTAACTATCTGAGAATAAAAAACAGCCAATGCTTTTATAACATCCCATGGAATTCCAAATCAGCTACTTTTTGTTTAGCTTCCCTGCAATGTTGGATGCTATTCTCGGTCACATCACCGAAATAATGATTCTTAAAAAATCTACAATACCTAGCGCACTCCAAAAAAATCTCAAAAGCCTTGTTTTGTTTGAGATAAGTTTCCTGATAATTAATTTCCACTGCCAGGTTTTCATAAAGCAGCAAGAAAGAAAGTCAGCAAACATATGTATAACTGTTGTTGCCAAACCAAATACCACTTTACAACGCTTGGTTGCTGTAGACTGTGGAAACATACTAATTCTTTAACCATATATGATTATAAAAGCAAATCCAGCTGATGTGAACACATAAAAGGGGAGAGAAAGCTTTCTGATCATACCTGGTTGCACTCTTGTGGCCTGGAGGAAATAACGGAGAGCTCGCTCATAATTATGCTGGTTCTCCAGAGCATGGCCAACATTATTCCAAAGCTTGGCATTGTTCTTGTTCACCTGAAGAGAAGCCATTTTGACATGACAGCACATTGAAAAGCATCCTTAACGCAGCGATTTTTTTCTGAAAATCTTCAATCAGAAATTTGGCACTATCTATTACAAAGGTGCCTTTACAAATACTCAGGTCATACTTTTAATGCCGACGTGAAAAGCGTGTACTCCGACTCCCAGTCCCAGGTCCTGTTGAATGTTTTCACAGCATGTGTCATTAGAAGAACCCCCATAAAGAACCATGAGATCTTCTTCAGGCCCCTATAAAAACACAAATGTCAAATGACTATATGGTGTTAAGGTATAATATTTTGGTGGCCTTTTATGAACACATGTACAGTAAAATAACATTATATATATATATATATATATATATATATATATATATATATATATATATATATATATATATATATATATATATATATATATATTAAATATCTTAAAAATAAACAAATATTAGGGACATTTGACTAAATCCGGTCCTTTTCACATAAGCAGAGCAAACATGAAAAGACAGCATTAGACTGAGCTTAATATAGATCCCTTTCAACTTTGGTGTTGCCGAATTATTTAAAGAGTTCCTTGGATGGCAAAGAAAACAAAGCCTTGCCTTTTACTTGAAGCCCAGACAACCAAATGATCTTATTTTGGACACGAGAAGAACTGATTAATCAGAAAAGACAGTTTTGCTTGGAAATGTTGAAGGCAAAAGAGGAAGAGGACAACCAGCAACAAGACGGACAGACACAATCAGAGGAATCTCACAAGGCCCATCAAACAAACTTTTCATGCGCACCATGCACAAAGTGGTGTCAAAGAGTTAAGTGTTAGGAATACATAAGGACCAACAGACGCCCCTCTGCATTAGGGAGATTACCATCTTAATGTCAAGGTCTTGAATCCATGGGCCACCAGCACACAGAAGCCCATGCTAGGCACGTAAAGCACGCGTTCAGCCACCACGAAGCCCACGGGGAAGAACAGGTTGGATGCAGGGATGAATGGGAGGACATTCAGAGAGAGAGCCTGAAGAAGAGACACAAAGAACAAAAAAAATAAAATAAAAAAAATACACTAGCCATTAGCGATTACTTCCAGCATAGTTGTGCCATTGACTTTCAGTTCTCATGTGTCTTATCCTGTGTGAAAATTAAACAGAACATGGTCTGGCATGAAATACATTTCAAGGTCCTCAGTAGCCAGTAGAACTGTCTCAGGTCCAGTCGATCACTATGGAAAATGGCAGCTATGAGACACATGGGAAACCGGAACTGGCTAATTTCATGAGAAAATTTATAAAGAGTTCCTAGTGTTTTTTGAACTACATTTAAACTGCCTCCACAAAAGAAGCGTAGGAACACTTTTTTATGGGTAATTTGCTTAACAGCACAGAGTAACTGAGCTCAATCTCTAACTAATATATTAGTTATATTAGCAATTAATATAAAACACGTTACTGTACCAGAGTGAAAACTGCATCACATACTGTACCTTCCTCAACACATAAGCGGCCAGCAGAAGAGGGGCCTCTACAGACTTATGACAGGAAGTGGAAACACCAATCGCTCTTAAATCAAATCAGGGCTTAGCCAAAGTAGCCCTCTCAAGTGTAATGGGCCACATAAAGCGCTAGTCGTGCACAGCAGTGTACTAAAATGCTCTTATTGTTCAGGTTCAGACAGACTTGTGCCATTTTCCATGCTAATCACTCCTAAATTTGGTCAGTTTTGCACAGCTTTGTCTGAAACCAGAAGCATGAGAACAATTAATCTCAGGATAAACCCAAACAAATCAGATGGCCTTAAACAGGAGGACGAAAACCTCTACGCAACTAAATGGCTAAGGTCAAATGCTTTCTCAGGTGAATATCTGTTGGCAAATATACTTGTGATCCATTTAATTGAAAACAACATTACTGCAGTTCTCTTCAAACACAATGTTTTTCAGGACCTGCACATAAATATAGCCATCTTTCACAATCGAAGTTGGGCCACTAGACGTAATACTAGGATTACGGCTTTCACTGATCGAAAGCAGCCTTTGACGATGTGATGAATCTCTGGTTTCTGCACTGCCGAATGCCACAAGGGCTCAAGTTATCCACCCACAGTTCTCACTTGACTTTGAAAAATGGCCTGTTAGGTTATGTGCGGTCACAGCAAACCTCACCTTTTACAAACAACGCAAACATTCTCTTCACAAAATTTATGTTTTACAGAAAACAACCACAGTGTATGGAATTTTTATGGATGCACTTGCAAAAGATTAGTTATTCATCTCAGTTTATGCTGCCCTAAAAGCAAATTGTAAAATTGGTTTTGGCAGCAGCTTCAGAGGACGTCAAAATTCAAAATGTCAGGCTCTGCGTGTTCAGGGTGGATTTAACAGAGGCGAAAAAACACGACTTTACGTACGAAAGAGGACGATTTAATCTTCCTCCCAATTGTCCTTTGTCCGATAGGCCAAAGTCAACCACGATGAAAGATGTAACTGCACTGGTAAAAGATAAAACGTCTGCCTTTAAGAGTAAATCTCAAGCTGCTTGCTCTGTTGTTGGCACAACAAGAGACACGCTCTGTGAACTTAACCAAACACTTAGAACTATATAATGTTTCCTGTTTGTGCAGAATGAGTGGACGATCCTCACGCAGGCACTCACTATAACAACTAAGATGGGCCAAAACAAATAGATCAATATCCTTATGCAACCTGTTCAGCGCACATTAACAGCCAAGGCTGAACTTCTGTGCCTTGTCCACTGATGATTTGTGGTCTCACAGTCTCAGAGGACAGTTTGTGCCAGTAGAGCAATGAAGTTCACCAAACTCTACAGACACCACAAGGGACGCAGATTGAGATTTCTCTCTAACGCTGTCACACGATAAATGAAGAGAAAGCTGAACTCTTGCCTTATTTTCACCCGAACACACGGTTGACATGGGAGATTTGGAATCAGTGACATCCTGAACTTTCGCAAACGTGGAAGTTGTCAAAGGCCAAACATATGTGGCCAGGAATGCTGGGAGAGCCAGACACTGGGAAGATAAAATCTTTTATGACAAAAAGGGGGACGAAGAGGGAAAACGACTAAGGTCCTTCATGGTTGTATGCAGGGCAGAAAATGCGCTTGCTCAAACAACACACCTTAAAAATGTGAAACAGCCGCAAAACTGATTCAGGTTTTTAAAACTTACTCAGCCAAAGCCATTAACATTTATGTCGGAAAAGCTAAGAAAGCAAGTCTATAGCCCTTATGCAGCTAATAATGTTTACAGTACAGTCACATGTGCAATTAGTCAAATTAAAAAAGAAAAAACAAGAAAAAAAACTAAAATGTTGCAAGGTGTTATACATTCCAGTAATGCCACTCTAATAGACTGCAAAAACCCAACCTGGAAACAAAAGAGTTCATACACCTGCATGCACTCTGGGAATGCTATTCCGTGTTCACATTCCGGAAACTTGTTAAGGACAAGTGGCTATAGCTAGTTTTTTCCGTAACATCTTAACTATGCCTGCTGGGGGGACAGCCCCACACCATGTAATTCACTGAACTTCCTCTTAAAGTTTGGAATATTACTAACAGCTGCCAAAAGAATATCACCCACTGCTTTATGTAGCAACAGAATCATTAAAGAACTTCTTTAGTTAGAGCTCATTAAGACAAATATAGCTATAAGATGACACTAGATGAGTAGCTGCTTCTATTTTGCTGCTTTGTCTGGAACTTTGACTAAATGTGTCCATCACCATCATCATCAATCGCTTAGTCAGATAGGGTTGCGGTAGCAGTTGGGAGACCAGAGAATTCCAGACGACCAAAAGCTCTCCCAGGCCAATTTATAATAGAAGTTGTATAACCCCTCCAGCAGGTCCAAAGATGACCCTGGCGATCCTTGTCCCAGAAGGACAACACTGGGAGATGTTCACCTCAACTGGCTCCTCTGAATGTAGAGAAGTAGCGTCTCTACTCCGAGCTCCTCCTGGACAACCGAGCTCCTCACCCTGTCAAGTAGAGTGTAGCCTGCCACCCTGTGAAGAAAGCTCATTTCCACTGCTTGCATTCACGATCTCTTTCTTTTGGTCATTACCCACAGCTCACGACCAGCTCAGGTGAGGGTCAGGATGTAGACCGACCGGTAAACAGAGAGCTTTGTCTTATGGCTCAGCTCCCTTTTCACCCCTGCAGTCCAGCACAGTGACCGCATGACTGCTGCTGCCTATATCAGCCTGTGATCGATCTCACAAACCCTCTTCCCATCGCTCATGAACAAGACACCAAGTTACTTAAACTCCTCCACCAATGTGTGCTGTTTCTTGTAATTTCAAATGTTTGTGAATGTGTTATTTTTGCTTTAATTAATTTCTGAAATTGAGTGTCATGGTTTTGTAACCAAAAACAAAAAAATAAAACGTGTATGACCCAGCATCTTCGTGTAAAACAACGACAACAGGTTCAGACATTCTGACTGCTGCATTCATACACAGCTGTAGTTCTTTACGGAACTAATCTGGGTTTTCAAACTGTTTGAATACAAACACAAAACAAAACTCCCAGCCTTACCATGACAACGGTTTTGGCAGAGCTGTGGCCGTGACGAAGGCTATGATAGGCCAGGAGGCCGAGCAGCATGTAGAAGGCCAGAGTGGCCAGGTTCCGTGGGTCCAGCACAGATTCTATCAGCGGAATGGTGCCCATGGTCCAGTCACAGCACAGCTCAGATGGGTTTAACAGGAGCCAGCCATTCACAGGGAGCAGGTAGTTGAAGGTGAGCTGCCTGGCAGGTGTGGAACTGACAGCGGCTGGGTTATCAAACCTGGATGAAACAGAACAGCTCGGATAAGCTCCTCTTTCTTAGTGTAGTGGTGATCATATTTAGCATAGTTCTATATTGAATGGGCTTTCTGGTGCTCTGGTCCTGAGGGTGCACTTGGGTTGGATGCCAAAAAGCTGCAATTGTAGGCTAGCAGCCCTAGCCTTATACGCTGCTGCCTTAAAGCTACAAGTTACTTTGGACTCAGTTCAAGGCTACCTTAAACGGAGTCACAGAGTCCAGGCATGTGTTTTGCTGCTTCAGTACAAGCACTGGAGGTCAGACTAGCTTTAAACAAGAGGCCTCGCAGGTTACAGTGAGGACAAAAGCTATCTGAAGTGTGCATGAACATGAAGTAAAGTAGGCAAACAATACTATACACATTTAACCAATCCAGTGATTGTTTTTAAATCTGAGAACAAAGTTCTAATCAGTACAGAATCAAGGACCAGAGAGTAATCTGATTTTGAATGCATGCTCTGAAAACAAAGTATTGGGTAAATAGTGTAGGCTAATCCTGGAATGGACTGGTGTGAGTTACTCAGAGTTAATGTGGGTGGGCGAGTGTGGAGCAAGAGCCACCAGAGACTAGAACAGCTGGATTAACTTCAAAACAAAATAAACATGAACGACACATGATCAAGGAAGCAAGAAGTGAGGCGCTGGTACCCCAAAATCCCAAACTACCCCTTAAGCATTTAAGGGCAATTTGAGAGAATGTGTAAACTCTTTTTTTTAAATGGCAAAAACGTGCACAGCCTGTGTACATGCATGTGCTATACTCCTAAAAGGGATCACGTACCACACTCATGCAGTCTATTTGAGCAGCTTTAAGAACATGAATCAATTTTAGTCAAGGTTCAACAGTCCCTCTATTTGAAAGAGATACATATTGAAGTTTATCATCTGCATTCTACAGCAGGGCTCTTTTTCCAAAGTATTAGGTAAGGAAAAAAAAAAAAAAAAAAAAAAAAAAAAAAAAAAAAAAAAAAAAAAAAAACATAGCCCAAAGTACTAAGAATTTGACTGGTAAAAAAGAAAACTACAAAAAAAACCCACTACAAATACCATCCTTTATTGGAGCAATTCGGCTGTGTTTTGGCTAGGCAACTTCTGCTATATCACAATATTCCGTAATACAACCTTGGGACAAAATAAACTGGAAAGCATGTATTATCCAATTTATTATGTCTCCAGAGGTTTGAGTGATAAGAGTCCTTCTGTCACACACTTGGAGACAGTCTGTGGATTATGTCTGAGGGATTAGAGATCACATCCCTGACAAATCTCAAGGATTTCTCTTTACTGATCCCAATCAACATCAATGGTGTGTGATCACAGAACAAAAGTATGGCTGAGGATATAGGATTTGCGTTTTGCTCCCGGCTTTAGGATGTGGCCAGTATCTCCAGACGACTGTTTAGCAGATGGCTGTGAGGAATGGGATGAGGAAAAACATCTGAACCAATGCTGGTGCTCCTTTCAAGTGCCACTGCTTAGGGTAACAGACAGACAGACTGATTTGCTCATCTCCCAGGATCAGTTTCAGTAAAGGAGATAGGTACTGATGTCAAAGATCATATTTCATAAGGAATTACGCATGACTTCAAGTACTATGATAACAAATATGAAAAGCATCTGTGCACTGGTCATTTATCCACACAGACCATGCTTTGGTTTTGGAAACAATTGCTCTGAAATTCATAACTACAGGTTTAACAGGTTAGAAACAGTACTGAAAAACGTAAAAATAAACATTCAAGATGCTTATGGACAGTTAAAACTATCACCAATACACAGCTTTTGCCGTCTATATTGTTTATAGAACACTGTCAACTTATGGATCACCGTTTTGCACAAGGACATTCTATATTTCAATCTTTAGTTTTGTTCAAACATTAAAAGTGGACATTCACAGCTCACCTGGTGAAGACAGGCAACTGGGACTGGATGACCTGTACTCGGACAATGACCAAAAGCAGCGTGCTGATGACCAGCACCACCAACTTCAGCAGGGTCTGCAACACAGTGTAGGGGAAGCCATCCTTTCCTCGTACCACCTGCACCACTGTGTCGATCAGCATGGGCAGCGTGAACTGTATTCAGGCAGACAGACAGTTTATATACAGTCAGGATCTTACCCTCAAACTCCCGTGAAGATGCCAGTGTCTACAATGAGCTGGTTTTATGATCATCTGAGTTGGGTTTTATACTCATTACCAAAAGATGATCATATTTCATAGAGAGATTTGGAAAAATAATTTAAGATTCTTGAACAAGCAGCAACGGGTCTCTCTAATGCTCAAGGTTATTACTGCTCACAGCACAACTAGGCTACACTGGCATATTTACATTCAAACACGCATTGCTTCTGTGTTTGGCACTTAGTTGGCTGAGCTAGTGAAATCTTGCATTTCACTTCATTATAGTCTCATCACTTTGGACCTAAAAGCCAATGAGAATGACACTGGAGAACAGTATAGTTTTCAGACTGTGGTTGTATCAATATGGGTAAATTTACTTTTACAAAGCGTGCGTGTGTGAGTGAAACAGATACTTGGAGCATGACATTTTACAGCACCCAGCGCATACATGTGCTCTAACAATTGGAGTTTAGTCCTTTATTTGTTGCACTGGAGAGAAAAAAAAAATGTTCGGCCCAGTTCAGTTTCATCCTTTCTGTGCACTGCATATCCTCTGATGTACTTAAAGCGCACAGCCTGACATGACTGTCTTTAAAGCGTGGATGAGTGCTGTTATTTAAGTTCTCATTTTGGTTTCATTTTTACAGCTCAGTTAACGGTTGTAGTGAGTTATTCGTTTGCGGCTGCTTGTGTTTGTAGAGCTGCTTTGTGTAATAACTAAACAGATGACATTACTGTGCAGTATGTGATCTTTTTGGGGGCAGTCGTGGGCTGGAGGTTAGGGATCCAGCCTTGTGACCGGAAGGTCGCCAGTTCAATCCCCAGAGCCGACAGCACATGACTGAGGTGTCCTTGAGCAAGACACCAAACCCCCAACTGCTCCCTGGGCGCTGCGGATTGGGCTGCCCACCGCTCCGGGCAAGTGTGCTCACTGCCCCCTAGAGTGTGTGTGCTCACTAGAGTGTATGTGGTGTTTCACTTCACAGATGGGTTAAATGCGGAGGTGAAGTTTCCCCGGTGTGGGACTAATAAGGGTCTCTTAATCTTTAAGATGTGTTGGTAAACATTTTTTTTTGTACGCTGTGAATTTTATAGCCACAGACTCTTTTGCACGTGCATATTTGACAAAATACTACTTCCTCTAGACTGCCACCTTTGTGATTAAACGTTCACTCCTCTGCCTTCCTGCGCTCTTACCTGCACCTCAAGAGCTCATCATTCACATAGTCCTCATTCTTTTTTATACTGTACTTATCTTAAACATTTTAGGTAAACATTACAACAAAAAAGGTCACCATCACCAGTCTACCCAACCGTATTTAACTATTCATTATTACTGTTACATTATTTTGGAACAAATTCAAAATACATATCTGGCATTATTGTACTCGCATCGTATTGGATTGTGACTTTGTATTGGCTTGTTTTGTGACCTGTATCATGAAGTTGCTGACAATACCCAGCCCTTTCAGACTGCAGCAGAAGGAGCGCAGCATTTGACCAGATTCAAGTGAACGTATTGTGCCAATTCCCACCAGGAATTAACATAAGTTTTGGTGGGTCCCATCTAAAGTGTGTCCACTTTACACTGAGTACAGGTGTGAACAGGGGCCAATTTGCATTGTGATCCAACAACTCAAATCACATTCAGAAGTGGTCAGG
Organism: Pygocentrus nattereri; assembly: GCF_015220715.1. Classification (NCBI taxonomy): domain Eukaryota; kingdom Metazoa; phylum Chordata; class Actinopteri; order Characiformes; family Serrasalmidae; genus Pygocentrus; species Pygocentrus nattereri. The sequence goes on from NC_051218.1 coordinate 8,907,557, forward strand.
AAGGCATATGACCACAACCGCATCATTGCAGCAGCATGTTTTCTTTCTTCTCTCACATTAGTTTTACATTGCCTATATATTTACACAAACAAGGACTTGCAATCTCACAGCACATACAGCAAGAGTCCGATGTCGCAAATTTGTGCAACGCACTTCCTCCATTCAGGAAAGTGGATCATAAGTGGTCACTGGAGATGAATTTGAAGCATTTTTTTTAAAGGGAGAGCGAGAGAGAGAGAGCGAGCGCGAGAGAGATAAAAAAAAAAAAAGACTCTGTTAGACCAGTTAAACCTGCCTGTTTCGTAATTGTTTCACTTCCATTACAACTGATGCACAATCAACAGTCGGGTTGATGCAACCCACTTTTATAACATAACAGGGCTGAATTGAGACCATTAACAGTGCCATTAACAGTGGAGTAAACATGGCACTTGCAAGGCAAAGGCCTCAGCGTCTGAAGGACCTGCAATGCCCTGCAGCTGCCTACTCTCACTCCCCTCAGTAGCCAATTCACATAAGAGGATTAAGAGTCCATTATGTAAAATGCAGTCTAATTACATAATTGAAAGGGCACGATGGGCTGCCAAAAGAGCACAAGGACCCAGTGTAGAGACAAACTCTAATGCACCACAATGAAAAGCTTCAACGAGCACTTTGGTTTTTCAGAGTGTGTGCGTGCACTGTCAAATGGCTTTACGCATCCAATTAGTGATGGTAATGAGGAATAGCCTAAATGCTAAGGCACCATTAGAGGGCACAAAGACAACATTAGCAATAACAATTAACAGATTTCAGTAGGGGTGGGAATCTCTAGGCACCTCAAGATTCAATTATGATTCAGAGGACTGTGATGCAATTTTAAAAAATCGATAATCGATGCATCTTTTTTTTCTATACAGGATTTCTATTTTCTCACTACGTCAGGACTTGGTACTTTCAAAGTAAAGTATTTGTAATGATCCATAATGAATTTACTTCCAATATCTTCTATTAATAAATCAAATGGAAGCGATGTGGCAAGGGAATTGGAAGGCTCTTATGCACTGCTATTGCTTGGAGCACATTAGACATTCACTCATTCATTCATTCATTCATTAGACGCTGCTGCCACTCATCTGCGATAAAATGAGCTATTAAAGTGAAAGGTGAAATAAGATCCAGTGGCAACAGATGTTACAGCACACGTTACAGACGTCCTGCCCAGTTTAAGTGATTTTATAACTTCGGTTTGGTCCTTGTGGTAGAGAGTGGGGGGGGAAATCGTTGTGTGAGTTAATTATCTTCAAAATTCAAACAAGAAACTGGAGAATGAGAAACGACTTCAGCCACCTAAAAAGCACTTCCACACTTTTCCGTTCCGTCAACATTAAGTTATAAATTAAATATTTAGAAAACCGATTTTTGACATTTGTGAATCAATTCAGAATCATTCAGGTCCGCATCATGATGCATCTAAGAATCGATATTTTCCCGCACCCCTAGATTTTAGCATCTAATAAAGAAGTGTGACTGTTCAGTCTCTTCAGTGCTACAATCTAAGGATAAGTGATTTATGACATCGGGTTATTTTCTTTTGCAACAACCATGGCAGCAAGTGATGATTGACGGTACCCTGAGGATAACTGAGCAAATGTGACATTCTGCAGAACTTTTGCTCTACATCACAAACTGCCCTACTAGACTTAATGTTTTAAAGTAATCTGCGCAGGTTTAACGATCAAGATATAAAATTGCATTGTTCATTAATAACCGAATTACACCTTTACATAATGTTGCTTTAACTATATCCATTCATCAAGGTTTCAAAGAACTATCAGTTTAGACGCTTGAAAGACTTTACAACGCTAATTAACAAGCCTAATTATTTGACTAGGCGCAGCACGAGGGAATGGTCTTACCCCTTGGGCGACGAACACTTCATACACGCAGCATATCCCAATTACAGTGATGCCCTGCTCCTTGCAGAGTGTGGCAACAGCTACAAGAAACACGGTCAAAACGATGGGTGTCCACACTGAAAGAAACACAAGTGTTGTTGGTTAGATTTTAACTAAACAGAATGCTGTTATTGTTTATCTTGCAAAGCAGGAGACATGAGACACTTATAAATGCATGAGTACATACACTTGTATGAGCCCGATACCGTGTTCATTTACTTGTACTCACAAAATGGCAACATCCGTTACCATCTGATGCCATGTGATGTAAGCTTAGTGTATGCTGCCACACTAAAGAATGAACAACTTAACCTGGCACTAAGCAAGAGTCTCCACACACTAAGAAGTGTTGCTAATGCTGTAGCAGTCGGACATAAACTTTGTTGGTCACTTTAAACTTCCTGCCTTGGTATATTTATGTCAGGCATACACTGCAACTTTAGCTCATCTTGAAACACACAAACAAAAAAAAAAAAAAGATTACAACCACTTCCCCAGTATGGGTGGACACACGTCAGCTAGGAATACAGAGGTGAAAAAGTCGACATTCACAGAACCAAAGGCATGCCAACTTTACTCTGTTTGACTGAATAGAACTGCGATGTGTAGATATTAATATGGTGATTGTAAAGTAGGCTGTCCAGCAGATTTTCCAGCGTGTCTGCTCGACTTCTCAGATGCGTTTTCTGTGCTATAGAGACTGATGTTGAAAGAGACATATGGGGATCAAAACTATGAAACGTACTTTATTTACATCTGCACAGAAGCATTTTTCTGATGTGCAATAAAACCTGCACTTCTCCAGTGCAGCACTACTCAATTCAGGTAGTTAATATAACAGCTAGCTAATGCACTTCATTTAAAATCAGCTAAATTTTAAGGATTCAACTGTTAAGGTGCATCGCTCTCATTTACAATAACTTATGTAATTCCAAGCAGGTTAGTATGTATCAGTATTAACAAGTACTAAAAAAAACAACAACAAAAAAAAAAACAACTCAATCTTACACAATGGGTTCGATAATAAATGCTACAGCATGAAGTTCTATAAAACAGTCCATTCTTTTTATTGGCAGTTCCAAGTTTTTCCACATTTCTCATGGCATTCGGACAAAACTGCTCAAACCTGGCTGGATGCAGCATCTTCTCTGATTTTTTTCTTAGAATGTTCATGATTTATCCTGCAGGTGTTCTTGACATTCATTAATCAAGACTGAATGTGTGATGTCAGTCAAAAGCTATGTAAATGTTTTTAAATAAACACTCAGTTTTAGTTCTGAGAAACATTACAATCATGTTTACCTTGGTGAACTTCTACAAGGGATACATTCTGATCATTCTGACATTTCATGCAAAGAGAAAGCACTCATCTTTTTATCTGACAGAGAGGAGAGGAGTGTAAAAGTATTTGGAACTCTCAGATGCCCTTCAAGGGAAAAAAACAAAAAACAAAAAAAAACACGATGAAAAGATAGAAGTGACTGCATTCTCACCAAATGAAACACCCAACCAGATGTGCCCAAGTTGTCAGATCAAGCATTTCAACAAGTTTATTTGTTAAAACTTCCTGGTTGTGACACATTACTATATCAAAGTGCACCGTCTTCCAGAAGAGAGACAGTTCTTTTGTTTCAGTGAGCATATATTTGTGTTTTTACAGGTTTTCCAAATGCTTTCTATCAGTTACAGAATAAACATGAGATTGGTGGGGCTTCATCTTGGACAACGGAAGAGTAACTATTCATTATGAGTCAAAGGCAGAAGTCTATGTGGTTGCTCAACAGTGAGTGAAAATCTGCTTCGGCTCCATTATCTCTCAATTATATAATCAAACGAACACTCGCTATACTAATATGGCTGAAATCCATAAGCTTTTATGATTTTATTTATGTTTAGAGTTGTAGAACAGATTTCAGTAGCTTGTTTTAAACATGCCACATCAAACCAACTGCACAAATCACTGCTAATGGAACATTTAAGACAGTATAAGATGTGCTCATTGTGCCAGAGGGCAAGAGGTTGGCACTATCTTTAAATAGCAGTTAAAGCAATTGTACTTACAACACACATTCTTAACTCATAGATAATTGTTAGCCTGAACGATTTAATGCAACAGCTGTGTTGATGTGTTCACCGCCCAAAGCTTCTTGCGATGTCAGCATGTAGAGCTGGGCGATATGAGCAAAAATGTTATCACGATAAAATTTATATGGTTCAATAAGGATACATATGGAGATAAACATCAAATCATTATTTCTTTCAAGTTTGAAGGCTGATTTTTGCTCCTTTGTGGTTAATTGCTGTTTTAAACTATCCTTTATGGTCAGAACATGACAAACACTCACCAAACAGTGGAACATTTCACAAATCTCTCAAGGAGAACGTTTCTGATTGGCTGTTTTTATCAGCTGGAAAAGCACAGATGCAGTTTTCAACATCAGCGATGGATCACACTGCCTTACTGCCATCAGTCCTAACACATGTGTCAGAGCACATCACAGTATTCAGACACCACTTAGCAGAAGGCTGGATTCCTCTATTCTATCGTAGCAGTTTAAGGGGTGAACCTCAATAATCAGTCCTCCTTTTAAACATGTTTAAACTGAAAGCGGTGCTTTTGTGTCTTCTTTGATCTACAGTATCATCAATTCGCTGTGTTGTGTGAGTAACGGAGCGCTGCTTCAAGTTAGCCAGCTGCTAAAAACAGCTAGCCTGGAAAGATGGCACTCTCCCGCTTTCCAATACCTCACAGCTTCTTCAGTTTACTTTCATTTGAATCAGGGCTGTAACTTTGCATGAACTCACTTCTTTCTTTCACTACTGTTGCTCGGAAATGCATTAACACTAAAATATGACCGAGCGCTTTAGTTGTGAGGAGCAGACGTGATTTAACGCTGCTAAAGCTGGTAAGGATGTACGGAAAGAGGGGAGTTCACTCAAAGCCAGTACAGTTACACCACTGATCTCGTCACTTGCACTTGGTCACAGGAGAACAGATCACCGCTCGCCAGACGTTACTAAAGACTCAGTTCAGTGGTCGCCGCCTCCCTCTTTAATCATGTTGAGAAACGTGGGAAAAAAAACGACTCTGCTCCTGGTGACAGCAGAGTACTGTCACTTTCTTTGCAGTACAAAACGCCACCAGGGCTTTCGCTAGAATGTGGAAGTGTGAGAATGGTTTATTATATCGAAAATTTATACCTTACCGCTCTATCAAGGAAAAGTTATATCGCGATAATTATCGTTATCGTTTTATTGTTACAGCCCCAACAGCACGTAAGGCTTAATATACAGTAGCTACTCTGCCAGTCAAAAGTGTGGAAACACCTAAAAGAAAGATGCATTTTCATAATTTTAGACATTTTGACCTAAATGATTACTGTTTGTCAAAGTGGACATCCATGTACAGTACAGTGCAAATGTCACAGAATACGCTTCATTTATTTAATTCTTTTTTCTGAAAATCACCATTAAGTCTAACACTCATTTTCAGCATCAGAAAAATATTTACATTTATACATATGTAACAGAAAATACGAGTAATAAACATACACTACATGGACAAAAGTGGGACACACTTTTCATTAATCATTGAATTCGGGTATTTCATGCAACCCATTTGCCACAGGTATACGAAATGCAGTCTTGCGTTGTTCTAAAGAGCTACAACAATTCAATCACAAAGTGTCAGACCCTGCGTAGGTACAGAGTAGGTTCCCAACTGTTGACTCAGTAACCGTGTCAGTTCCAAACCCCCTCTGGCATTAACATCAGCAAAAAAACTTCATGGCATGGGTTTCCATGGCCAAGCAGCTGCATGAAAGCCTCATCACCAGGCACAATGCCAAGCGTCAGATGGAGTGGTGTAAAGCATGTCACCAGTAGTCTCTGGAACAGTGGAAACGCATTCTGTGGAGTGATGAATCATGCTTCTCTATCTGTCAGTCTGTTGGATGAGTCTGGGTTTGGCAAATGCCAGGAGAACATTACCTGCCTGACCACATTGTGCCAACTGTAAAGTTTGGTAAAGGGTGGGGATAATGCTATGGGGTTGTTTTTCAGGGGTTGGTCTAGAACCCTTAGTTCCAGTGAAAAGAAATCGTAATGCTTCTAACCTTTTGGGAACAGTTTGGGGAAGAACCTCTTCTGTTCCAGCATGACTGAGCCCCAGTCAACAGAGCAAGGTCCACAAAGGCATGGTGGGGTGAGTTTGTTGTGGAACTTGACTGGTCCTCAGATAGCCATGACCTCAACCCCATCAAATACCTTTGAGATGAACTACAATGAAGATTGTCAGCCAGGCCCTCTCAGTGTCTGACATCAGTCTCTTACCTCACAAACACTTTTTTCTTGTAGAAAGCTTCCCAAAAGAGTGGAAGCTGTATAGCTGCAAAGGGGGGACCAACTCCATATTAATGCTTATGGATTTAGAATGGGATGGCATAAAAGCTCCTGTGGGTGTCCTAATACTTTGTTCATACAGTTTAATATCAGTTTTTCAATATTTAGTGTGCTCTGATTGCACTGATTAGTGTCCACTCTTTTCTTAAGACTCATTTTCAGCCTTTCAAAGAAATCTGCAGGGATATTTTACCAAATCTCCAAAGTTCAACCCTAGAAGTTATTTGCTTTTTTCCATTGTTCTGAGAACTCCAGCAGCTTCTTTGTTTAGCTGCAAATGTTTCGTTTTCACTTATTTCGTTCACTCAGTCTCTTTCAACGGCTTGTCAACAGCCTCATATCCTTTCAGATATGCAGTGCGGAGTTGTCTTCTCACAGTGGAAGGATTGACAGAAATTCCTGTGGATTTTACTTCTGGTGCATGTGTGGAGCCTGAATTCTGTGATCTCTCAAAGAGAAACTGTCATTTTCTGAACTCCAGTTTTTTTTCCCATCTTGAAATTTCCCTGCTCATTCCCTGCCCAAAAAGGAACAACCTCTATTTAATGTCATTTTTGACAGAAAATTCATTAAATGCATTAAGGGTGGTCTCTGACTTTTGCACTGTATGCAATTAAATATAACTTGAAAAAATATAATTGTTATTGCTCCTTCGCAAAGGTTGGGAATATGGCATATGCATATCGTACGAAGTCCTCTTAGAAACCACCCCAGGTCCTAATGAAGCTGTGTGAGAGGACAGCAAATGTGTGCAATGCAGCTTTATTTTAAAATTCTAAAATGTGAAAATATCAAAAACAAGAAAAGCCTTTTATGAGGAGGCATGTCCAAACTTTTGGCTGCTATTTTGTATAGAAAACCACGCAAAAAGAATGCATTGTTATTAGACTGAGATTGAGTTATTATTAATGTATTAAGCATGAGGAATGATAGTCAGAACACGTGTGTGAAGGTTAAGGAAATTAAAATAAGCTAGTGCTGGGGGCTCAAAAGTGGTGCAACTGGATAAGAGGGTTACAACCTGTCTCTGGAATCTGAACTGCGATGGTACCACAGCCATCCATCTCCAATTGAGCACAACATGACCTTGCTTTCTGGTTGGATGGTTTAGTTTTGTTTCCTGTCAAACTACAGTGGTGCTGCCAGCTCACGTACACACAATTAGCCAGCCATCTGCCCTACGAAGTAGCGTGAGCTGCAGTTATGAGGGAAAAAAAAAAACATTGCATGTACCTGAACATGCACATATTCTTAATAGTGCAGACAAAGAACACCTAACCAGTTTATCGTTTATCTCTGCCATGCGCAGGGGATGTCATTCATAACACATGCAAATGTTGTCATCTGATCTCAGGTGAGAAATGTACTTCCTTCTTCCAAAGAAAATGGCTGGTGATCTTATTGTAGATGTTCTTGGTCAAAGGCAGCATAACCATCGAGGTGACAGAGCACTGAGTCAAAACAACACGCCCGTTTGATGGATGCGAACAGATTGAAGTTTGTGTTCTTAAAGACTGAGGGTGGGGAGTAGTTTAGGCTTAAGTGCTGAGGACAAGTCTTAGCCTGTGCAGGGTGTCCCAACGGTGAACCTGTTCCAGCAAGCATGCACAGTTCTGTGACACTGAGCAGGCTAAAAACGACAATTCTTACCTATGGAGTGATCCGCGCCTTTGGACTTGGTGTAGGTCAGAAAAGCTGCCAAAAGAAAAATTGAGGACAGCAGTTCGGCTCTTCCCACGACTCCTGTGACCTAGCAGAGAAAGAAACAGAACTAGGATATGTTGGATGCTCATGAGAAAAATGGACTCTGCAGGTATTTCAACTGCAGATTGAATGCACATCAATAATTTTGCACTGGACACAAGTTTGGCCAACTCTTAAATCCATGTTGTGGAATTAGAGAGACACACATAGCGATAAGATCAGCACTTAACACAACTCCTGATTTATGACCCAGAGTAACACAAACAGTCAGCAATGCCAAGTAGTCAGTGTGGTTTGCCAGTAGTGCATGGAACGTGCCAGGCATCTAAGGGTTATGGAGGTTATCAAGTACAAATTATTTCACCCCTAAACACTGAATACGAAATGAAAGAACTCGAGTGATTTTTCTGCGACAGACACTGAGAAACAACAGCTAGGCAGAATTTGTATATAACAAAGTGTGCAAAGCTGTATATCGCTGCTGTCGGAAGAAAACCTCGTTTTTCAGTTTTTGACATAATTTCAAAGGACCTGTTGCCCTTTATATTGTGTGTAAATTTCATGATGAATGGACTAAAAGAAACAGCCCAAAATGACTTGGAAAGACATCTGGTTCCACTGACTTACATTAAAACTACAGTATTCTTTTTTTCTCCTGTAAAGTTACCATTTTGGAGATACAAGGTTTTGTTCCGACAACAGCGAGATATTAGCTGACAATGTGGATGTCTTCTTGTTCAGCACAGCAGTTACCCGGGTAAGCAAGATTACATGACCATAGACCAAAAAAAGTGAAACAGGAGAAGCAGACGTTGATCAGAGTTTTGGATTCGTGCAAAATATTGCTTTTATCCGTATAACTTATTTTTTGCTTTGCACTGTTTCAATCAAAGCATTTACCCAAGTAACAAAAGCAGTGAAAAACACTCATATTGCTTTTTATCACGTGTTAAAAACTCAGTAGGAAGAGTTGGGGTACTGGAGTTTTGGATTCTGAGTCTTATTTATGTGCATGCAAATATTCATGCAAGGCACAGCTTGGCCATCAGTCCAATGAGCACATAGTCTGAAGTAGTTTAACTACAGATACTGGGGATCAGGAGGAAGCAGATGAAGAGGGGTTCTCACCTCAGGAGGAACAATACCAATAAAACATCAGAACGACACACAACTGTAAGACAACACAGCTGACAAAACAAAAGCACATAACATTTTGTAGCAGAGAAGAAAGCTCATTTAAAACTCGATATACTTTCTCTGACAAACCATTTTGACAGCATTTAAACTTTTCTTCAAAGCAGTATAAATAAACCAAATGCCATCAAAAAGAGGAAAATGATGTGAAATGTAATGAGAATAAATGAAGACACAGTACTGCGCAAAAATCAGATCACCCTTCATTTATCCAATTACCTGTCAAAACGGCTATTACGCAGAAGATATTCATTTTTTATTCTCAGAAAACATTAACAGAAAATATAAATAATAAATTTATTTTTTCAGTATTCAGTATTGAATGAATTACAGCTTCCATTATTGTCAGGATACTTGCTTTCCGTTTCTCAAAGAAATCTGCAGGGATTTTTCCACACCTCCAAAGTTCAGTCTTAGGTTACGTTTACACAGCAGGTAAAAGAGGCCCAAATCCGATCTTTATCCTCATATGTGACATGGATGGGTCATCTGTGTGGCTGTGTGAACAGCAAAAACGCACCGAATCTGACATTCAATTCCGCTTTGAGACACGTTTATATCTAGTACTGAAATCCGATCCGTATCCGATCTGCGCTAATATGATTCTGTCTGAACAGCCAGATCGGAATTCATGTGGCTTTTACATCAGTCCAACTCAGCATTCATCATGATTTCGCACTGATGAGACTCAAACAATTAGGCTGATGTTTCTGTCCCAAAAAAACTGAAGACACTCATCGCAGCCGCTCACTGTTCGAAGAGGTTTCGAACGAAGCGGTCAAGCGTGGCCGAAGGAGCCCGAGGCTGCAGCACCAGAGAACAGTTTAAAGAATCTGAGGACACGAACCAAAAAGAAGTGGCCGTAGCCGAATGGGTCCTTTTTTACGGTGTACTCAAACACATTCTGGGTGATGAGCACAGCTGTCAATCACTGGGACTTCATAAACGCTCCTGTGATGCTGGCAAAGACTAAACTGAAAGCTCCGGAAATGACAGGTGTTCACTGGCCGTCAAGACTGTTTACCTCTGGACGAGCCTTGTGAAGTATTGTTCTTTTGCGCATGCGGGTCAGTTTAGATGCGTGATCTGTTCAGACTGATGTCGCATACAGATCACATTTAAAAGACAGCGTGAACAGCCAAATGAAGAAATCGTATTTGGTGAGAAAATCAGGTTCAGGCCACTTTTACCTGGTGTGTAAACGTAACCTTAGAAGTTGGTCACATTTTCTGCTTCTCACAATCCAAGTAATAATCAAACACATTCAGTGGTGTTGAGTTTTCGGTTCTGAGGTGGTCAGTCCATTGTTCTGGGAATACAAGCAGCTTTTGTTTGATTTCTTCTTTTTTGTCTATATTGTTTTCTCAGTAAGGGCTCTTGACAGCTACACACCCTTTCAGACCCATAGTGCCGAGTTGTCCATCCTTCCACTGTGAGAAGACAAACACCTGTGGATGTTTTCATACCTGAAACAAGTGGAGGTCGACTTTCTCCTCTCTTTCAAATGAGAAAGCTTTATTGTTCCTCAGATGGGGACAGTTTTGGTGGTCTAGCAGGTCTTGGGTGGATATAGTGAGTCCCATTTTCTTCGTAGCTTTTAATACATTTTTTGAACTCCAGTTTCAGAAATTCCTGTTTTTCCACCTATCCTTTGCTTATAAAATTGGATTATCCTGTATCTAATTTCATCAGAAATATTACCTTAAAAATAATTAATTATGCTGTTCATCACTGTTTTAACTGGAAATGTAATAAATGAATGTTGGTCTCTTACTTTGGCACAGTAGTGTGAATAAAACGAAACAAATAAGCAGATCTAAACATTTCACATTTACAGAATCTGAAGAGTATTTCAGCCGTTGGTCCAAAACAACAAACTATCCATTACTGCCACCACATGGAGGTGTCTGCAATGGCAGTTTAAACAAAAGGGGCCAGTCATCTGAAGAAATAGTCTGAACCGTTTACAGACAGATATCACTTCCATCCGATAACTAAATAAAACCATCAGTTGCAATAAGAATAGTGATGAGGCTCATTTCCCCAGAGTCAAATTTATTAGAGTAAACTGTCTACATCTCACAGGAAGGCATGCTTCCAAGCACGCACACAACACCATGCTCACTCGCACAAATAAACATGAAGAGGAAGTCCTGAACAGAACAGTCTGTTGTCTGTATCATTTCATGGAAGGCATCATCATGCACAAGTCTAGATTCATTTATGGGGAGACAATCCAGACGCCACCGTCCTTGGGCTAAATCTCTGCTGCTAAAGCCTGTTTTGTGCAGAGATGGAATGAATACCAATCAAATGACACATAACAGATCACAGGCCTGCCTTCATCTGAGCCCTCGTTTCAGCATCTAAGCCAAAAAAATTCCCTGGCAAATATAGCTCAGCCCTTTGCCACCCAGTAAGGTCAAGTGGTCACTAAAACAACACAATGTCTTTCTTTCTGATGCTGTATGGTATTTTTGAGTGAAAGTTAAAATCCAGTTCAGTTTAATTAATGTACACATTGGTCAAGCAAAAAATGGAAATGCAAATGGAAATGGCCGCGTGACCTTCTAACAGATGGCTGCTCAAGTCTGTGTGCCGTTCCCACCATCAGAAATACATCATTTTATCCCAAGGACAGACTGTTTTTCCTTTTACTCAATGTCTAAATCGCAAGAAAGTCGAGATTTTCCACTCTTCAATGCTCCACGGTCTCAACGCACTAGCACTGCCAAGAAGAAGAGCCGTGAAGAACATGGTGACTCTAGCCAAAACGACCCAGTGCTAACTGAAACGCGAGAAATTAGCTCTCGATTTGGATTAATCGCCTCTCGGCAGGACAGCATCAACACGCGCCTCAATACCATCGGTAGTTCCATATCCACACTACAAGAATCATTGGTCACTTTAACAGAGTGTCCTCTAACGAATCTCGCCTGTCTGAAGCAGAGAACAGGACCTCCACGCTGGACGACTCGCCACATACTCAGCAGACCAGCTTTCTCAGGAGAACTAGCGCAATTGCTAACAAAAGTTGATGACCTGGAAAATTAGAGCCGGTGTAAAAATCTGAGAATAACTGGTCTTCCTGAGAAAGCTGAGGGTTCTGATTTGGCACAGTTTCTAAGTGAGATACTCCCTGTTTGGCTGAAGCTTCCCACCAAACTCAGCTTTGAGATTGAATGGGCGCACAGAACACCTACTCTCAAACTCGAAGATGATGCCACTGAACATCACGGTCCGATTCTTGCGTTACCAACAAAGAGACGGTGCTTTGAGCTGCCCAGTTGAAGTGGCACATCCTACATCTTTTATTCTTATTCCAGAATCGACTATATCTTTATCCCAAGTAGCTTTATCCACACAGTCCAGTCCTGCCAGATTGGTTCATTTGTCTTATCAGATTTGTTTGTCTTATCAGATCATTCCCCAGTTAGTGTACATGTTAAATTTGACACTCCTATATGTAAAAGCAGACTCTGAAGATTTAACGGTTCCCTTTTATCTGATGCTGCAATTCTGTGACCTAGTACATTACTAGATTAAAAAAATATTGGGAATTTAACATGGACAGTGATGTCTCACCATTTACGCAATGGGAAGCTCTGAAGGCCACAATCCATGGGCATATTATATCTTACACGTCATCACGTTAAAAAATGAAAATACAAAATTGGATGTATTTAGAAAAAGTAGTAGCATACCAGCTGCACAAATCAAATCCTAATTAATCTAACTGGGTCTCTTTATGTAGTGCAAGAGATAAACTTAATCTAGAATATACAAATCATTAACAAATTACTATTCTTTTCTAAGCAAAAGTATAATAAATATGGTAATAAACCTAACAGGTTATTGGCTAGATTTAGAACCTAACCTAAATTCCCTTCGGGATCACTAAAGTATCCATCCATCCATCCATCCATCCATCTTATCCGATGAAAAAGAACATTCAGAGTGATTAATAAAATCTGCGAGGACATTGACGGGTTCACATACACACGATCCAAAAGTGATCAATACAACCTTTAAAACTTACTATGAATCCTTATATAATAAAGTTTTAGAATCTGACACTACTGTATATTTAGATAATAATGCAGTCCGCAAGCATGGGTGCTTGGTTTTATATACCTGTGGCCATGGAAGTGATCGGAACATCCGAATTCGAAGATTTGGATGGGTGAGTGAATACTTTTGGCAATATAGTGTAGGTGGGGGTGGAGGAAAGGGGAGGTTCATTTTTTTCCCCACATGCTGGTGCACTGTGATGTAATCAAAACTGAGAATACATCTTAGAGTTTTTTCTAGAAAATTCAGAGAAAGATTTTAAAAGCGTCCGTTTTAATTCAAGGTTGACTTTAGAAGTTTTTCAATGAGGAATCTCCAGTGGTAAAGTATGTTAGACCAAGAAGACACTGTGTTCTGAAACCTAGTCCATAAACTCAGCAACTTACTATAATCTTAGCACTGTGATGTTTGTGGGAAGTGAGACCTGTTATACCACTGATGGTGTTTACATAGTTTGGGTTTTTAAGACAACCATTGTGCCAGTCACTCAAGGTCTACTTAAGATCTTTCAAAACCTTGTACACGTCTAATGTTGCTTTATAAACTCAGCTGTCTTTCAAAGCAGGCATCTATTGATAATATCCATTATTACTGCAGTCTCAATCACAAAGGGTTACATACACCATCGATTTTTTTTGTATAGTAACACAGTGATGTGTTACTGCAGTGTTACTATGCTCAACCTTAGTAAGCTCACTGCTAGCCTCGTGTCGCTGTGTGGAGTGACCAAAAAAACTTGTGTATTCCACTTCTTAAGCCAGGCATGCATAACGCAACCTTCTGACAAATTTTCACAATAAAACACAAATATCCAGGTCAGAAACTTGACGAGAAGTAACTGGTGACATGAAGAAACTGGTAGTTTGAGAGTGGAAACAAGTCACCCTTTAGCCTTCCAAACAAGCCCTAAAGAGACAGGAAACGTCTGATTTTCACAACACAAAGCGTTCATGAATCCAGGGGTGTGCACTGGTCAACAATGAGTGTTTGCAGAGAGAAATGCTTCTAAAAGAGCCTTCGTCACAATGGAACTCGACTTTTGATGTGTGCTTTCCATTATTTTGCTTACCCCATTCATATTAGAGATGTGCATTCTGGCTAATTTTGATATGAGATTATGATTGAAGAAAAAATGGACTTCGGCTGAAATTAATCTAGGACTGTGGACCTTCCGTTTTATGTTACAGTGTTGATATGCAGCGCACAGACGACGACTCTGAAAAAATGTTTCGTTATTCAAAAAGAGCTAAAGGAAGCCTGTTGGATTTGTGTTGGATGAGTAACATAACGGAAGCTGTCTCAGCCACCGTACTAAATCCAAAAGCTAGCAACTTTACAGCTACAGTTACAGCTAACTGGTAACACTGGATGTTGATGAGGACTCATTCTCTACAGGTGGTCATTTCTCCTCAGTGCACAATGAGGCAGCATATTAGTTTGTCCGAGAAATTTATTTCCACTGTTTCTGGAGCTAGCTAAGGTACATATTTCACAGCAGCAACATTTAGTTATTATAATATACATGCGTCTTAACAAGTACAAATAAATTTGCCACAGTTCTGTAACAATCTAAAGTAAAATGTACATTTCATTATATTTTTAGTATAATATATATATATATATATATATATATATATATATATATATATATATATATATATATATATATATATATATATACACATACATACACATACATATATATATATATATATATATATATCTTATTGTTCATCCTGTGATGACTGCAACAGACAACCAAACAGTTATTTTAGTATTCAACCCTCAAGCGCTTAACCTACTAGTTCAGTACGCAAGTACATCTCTAATGTATATACGCAATTATGTAAGTAGACTTTCCCATTGATGGAGAAGATGTGTTCTTGCCTACTCGGATCAGTTATGAACAACAGAGGATCCAGCACAGACTGAAAGATCAGAACTGTCCAGGCTGTAGTCTTCTCTGCGGTTCTTTATGGATGTGAAAGCTGGATAATAAACAATAAAGGCAGCAAAAATATTAATGCCTTTGGTGTTGAAGACTTTTGAGAGTTTCCTGGACAGCAAAGAAAAACAAATGGATCCTTGAACAAATCAAGCTGCATATCTCACTTAAAGCCCAGACACCTGAACTGCAACGTTATTCTGGACATCAATCATCACTAGGGCGGTACAGAGATGATTCCATGTGGTTATAATTCTTCTGAAAATTATTAGGTGCATCATGAAGTAAAAAAAAAAAAAAAAAAAAAAAAAAATCTGCAAGATTTCATTTGAAGTGAAAGTGGTTTTGTAATGATTTAAGGACTTCTTTAAAACATATAGCAAATAAACAAATGGGACTGGAGGAACAGACAGACAATAAAAACACTGAAGTATATTCTCTGCTTGAAAACGGCCTGAGAATTTACATCATCAATGCAAGTGATTCAGCACCTTCCAGAGATGCATCTATACACCCTTAATATGTACAGTCTGCATGCATAAACTCCTATGACTATGGATTTCAGAGGCTAGAAACCGCACTACTGTGCGTTTTACTCACAGCCTCTGTGTGGATGGGGTGGACAGCAAACAACAGTGCGGCCACCACACTGGTTGTGCGGTCCAGGAGCAGTCGGCAGAAGCGCAGGAAGAGGACGCACACAGCCACATGGAGAAGCACGTTCAGCAGGTGGTAGGATGCAGGGCTCAACTCGCTCAGCAGGTAGTTGAGGCGGAAGGTGAGGACAGTGAGCGGTCTGTAAGATTTATGGCTCCTCTCCTGCACAGAAAGAGTGCGAATTCAGGCAGACACATCCTTGCCAAGATTGCACAACCCTGCCCTCCCCAACCTCGCAACAAATCTTCAACATCAACTAAGAGCCAATGTTAGATTAGTACTGGAGGAGGGCTGATAATCTGGAACAGAACGAGCACGTACCACATTCAGCAAGCAGATTAATCATATTTAAGTTGATTTGGTCGACATAAGAAATATTCCCTATCAGGCAAGGAAGGGTAGTCAAAATGGGCTGGGCAGTTAATACATTTATAATCAACCAGTTCTGTCATGTTCTAAACAAACAGCACTTTGTACAGCATACACAGTATACACAGGTGCACAAACCTTTTTGTCTGCAGTGTTTGTGGTGGACAAATGGCCCAAAAAGACAAAATAGTACACAAATGAAGAAGATAGCTACAAACATATAGGATACACTACACTTTGTTACTTACAAATAATGTGAAAAATAGAATTAAGGGAAAAATAATATTGTTATAAGTTACATATAATATAAATTCTCTCATTGGGAGAGGGGGTGGTGTTGGGTTACCCTTCTGTTAGGCCAAATCAAATGTCCTCAAGGGCCAATTTCAGCCCGCAGGCCATTACTGACAAACCATAATATTGCTTTTTGGTGATCTTTTTAGTAATGTAGTAGGGCTGGGCAATTTGACAATATTTATCATAAATTGCATCCCAATACAATGCAATATGATTTCCTGAACATATTATCAGTACCTGAACACTGACCAACTTCATGTTTTACTATAAAGAGAGCAAAATCAGACCCATTTAAGTGGATTTAGAGCAGTATGCAAAATCTTAAATAAAAATCACTATTTTCAAATGTAGCACTTCAGTTTCAAGTGATCAGATTTCTGGATAGAAATTTTGACATATGCATCATAAAACTTATTGTAGTATTGTCACATTATATTTTTGTGATATTGCCCACCTTTACAACACACAGGGTGGGCCATTTATATGGATACACCCAAATAAAATGGGAAACTTTAGTTTTTTCAATGGGAAGAAGGTCATGTGACATCAAACTTATTGAGAATTTCACAAGAAAAACAACGGTGCTTGGTTTTAATGTAACTTTATTCTTTCATGAGTTATTTACAAGTTTCTGACCACTTATAAAATGTGTTCAAAGTGCTGCCCATTGTGTTGGATTGTCAATGCAACCCCCTTCTCCTACTCTTCACACACTGATAGCAACACCGCAGAAGAAATGCTAGCACAGGCTTCCAGGTGCTGCACATCTCGTATCTTCACAGCATAGACAATTGCCTTCAGATGAGCCCAAAGATAAAAGTCTAAGGGGGTCAGATCGGGAGACCTTGGGGGCCATTCAACTGGCCCACAATGACCAATCCACTTTGGAAGCTGGCACGTTCCCTGAGTTTTTCCAGCAGGATGGTGCAAGACCACATTATGGGTGTCAGGTCCGAGCATTCCTAGATGAACAGTTTCCTGGAAAGTGGATTGGTCGTAAATAACTCATGAAAGAATAAAGTTACATTGAAACTAAGCACACCGTTGTTTTTCTTGTGAAATTCTCAATAAGGTTGATGCGTCAAATGACCCTCTTCCCACTGAAAAAACTACAGTTGGATACAAAATAGCCGACTTCAAAATGGCCGTCATGGTCACCACCCAACTTGAAAAGTTTTCCCCGTCCCATAAACTAATGTGCCACAAACAGGAAGTTAATATCACCAACCATTCCCATTTTATTTGGGTGTATCCATATAAATGGCCCATCCTGTAGATAAGGTTATACAATAACAATAATGACGGGCAAAAGACACTGAACTAAAAACCCAGAAATCAGCCATATGCTTGATGCAGAGTGATTTGTTTATAGCTTGTAATTCTATTTTGGGCATTTTTCACATAGTATCCAGGACCTAACAGTTAGCTGCAATGTATATCACACACATGGTGATTCATGCTGTTTTGAACGAACATATTAGACAACATAAAAACTTAATAAATAGTTAGACTCATTTCTGAAAAGGTTTACACACCTCTGTAATTGTTTTTGTGCAATAAAAAAGACCAAATTTCAGACTGGTGTAATAGCACCTTAAGAGGGCAGCAGTGAGCCCTGTTTGTTTATTTGAGCTCCAGCTGCTTCTGTACTCAACTGGAAGCTGATAAGCTAAAAATCACTAATCAGCCAATCAGCCACTTCAGTTTTGTATTTAAATAATGGCATACAGTCAACAAAAACAACACATTATTAAATCACAATTACTCATATTGAAGGTGATCATCACCTAAAATTTCATGATTGTCAAATTTGGAAAAAACATACGCTGAACTTTATCAGAATCAGCTGGCACTATTTTGCATTCTTAAACAGCAGGACAGAATTATAACACATCAGTTTAGCCTCTCTGTCACAGTTGGGACCCTACCTCTGACATGGGGGTCCCCCAGAAATCATTAAGAAAGAGGTTCTGGAGAGGTGTGGAGGGACGAAGGTCTTTGTTGTCCAATATGGCAGAGACATCATCAAACACGAAACCACACAGCAGACTGTTCCAGTAGCAGCCCACCACCAGTGCGGCCAGCAGGCAAATCTCCTTCCACGACAACACAGCCATCACTGACGTGAGAACTCATTGAGCACTATAAAGGAGGAGAAACCAGATTCCAGACACAACGCTCACCATATTACTCAGCTCTTGTCCTGGAAGCCCACAGCTCTGCACATTTTAGTGCGTTTCTTGCTTTAACACAGCCACTTGAGCATAATAATGGGTTCATACGGAGCTGAGTAGTTGGATCAGGCGTGTTGGGAGCAAAGAAAACACTACAAAACTTCAGGGCAGTGGGCCTCCAGGATCAGGGCTGAGAAACACGGACACTGCGGCAGTAACAAAACGAATCACAAACATGTTGAGGCACGTTCAGTTTTCACAAAGCCACAGCTCAAAGTTGAGCAATGCATATTCATTCAATATGCATATTCAATATAATTCAAGTCAGGTTTTTAACACCTAGTTTTAAGCGTACTTCCGTTATTAAAGAATAAGAAAGTGACTCGGATTTCTAACCCTATGATGTGAGATGACCTAGATCATTCATTTATATCTTCATTCAGCTGCTCAGTGAAAACACTGAAAACCTCCATAAAAAGTTATGCTTTGTGAACAATACAGTAATATTTACGCGTAATCACAGCATACAGTTATTTGGCTCACCCTACACCCTTCATCCAAAAACCTAAATCTAAAGACCGTCATCTAAACGCCACCTGAGCCCCAGTCCTCTCCCAGACTGAAGGATGGGCAGCAGAGGCTTATGGCAGCTATTGTATTAGCCACTCCTGGCTAACGGCACTGAAAGAAGGGTCTACTCAAAACAGCCTCAGGTGAGTCTTATTAAATGATAAACGCTGGAGACTCACCTCGTCATGGCCTTAAGGAGTTATTCGGAGAGACAATGTATGTATTTTAAAAACACCACACAGCAGCTTTTACTCGGGAACGGCAACCGAGATTTCCAATGCTAACAGACTTTTATTCAGATGTGTGACAAAAAACAGGTTCCGGGTTGCAACTCTCCTGTTTTGGCAACATCGACTAATGTGCCAAGCGTTTTACTCCAGTATTCAAAAGCGACACTAATCAATAAAGAAATTATTATAATAAATTAATGTTAAAAAAACGCATGGGTATTCAAAAGAGCAAAGTTAGAGGAATCAAAATTATTTTAGAGAAACATATTATAAATAATAAAAACAATAACAAATTCATACATTATTTTCAAAATTGTTATTGAAAAACATCATGTTGTACGAGAGTCTAAAAAAAAGTATGTGTTGTCTATGTCTGGTTTTATTCGCATTCTGGTTCATACTCGCATTTTTTTTCAGGTTAGGTCTTTTTTAGCGAATAAATTGCTTATACTAGCCAGCTAACGTAGTGCATTTTAATCGATTTAACCAACGCGCATTTTAATCGGCATAGCTTCTTGTTGTTGTTGTTTTTTTTTTTTGATGTTTTACGAAGACTGTCCTCTGTTTCATTTAACATGGAAAAACTATTTCACGCAGAACTGCTGTACGTTTACTGAGCTCCAAATCACTCGTTCCGAAAATTAGACAGGCGGCGCGCTTGTCGCATGATTTGAAGATCTTGATTTTCCCTCCCAATCTTACGACGATGACGTGAAACGGCTACGAACGACCAGCGGAATACGACTGTTTTCAGTGGTAGCCTAGCAACAGCGCGAGAAAAATGAACGTTTTAGTTAGCTAGCTGGCTAACGACATCGAGAATATGCTGTTAAACTTAAACGCCTGACTGAGATGTGTGAAAATAAACAGCTTCTTAAACGTTTAGTTAGATATTGCAGTTGGCGACTTGGCTTTTTAGTGGACTATAACAAACTATAAATTTAGGAACCGTGTTAACGGTGTTCTGTTTGTGTTCGCCTCGCACTAACGGTAAATTAAACACTTTACTTGTTTACTCTGTTTCTTTCGTGTTTTGATATCTACGTAGCTTAACCTAGCCCGTTAGGTCTCTATGTGGCTGTTGCTCTGAAATTGCCTGCTAGCTAAACGTCTAAAACAGCACATTTGAAGCACTTGGTGTTGACCACTGTTGTCGTTGATGCTGGCCGCGGAATTGACATCCTTTGACTTTTTACGCGGTAGTCTGCCGTGGTGCAAAGTTTTCCAGAGTGCACAGGAAATATGCTCATTATTTGACTTGATCAGATTACCCATCACGTTTTACTGCATTCATAGCTCAAGCCCGAAGTAGATGACTGTGTCCAGGTCTACAAGATACCTTTCAATTTAAACAGACCGGTATTTTATAAGGTACTTGGCTGTTTGTGTGACTCCACTGCCAAGATTTTGGACCAATTTGGACACAAACAAGCAAGATGCCTCCAGCTACAGACTGGAAACTGGTGATGAGTGTTGACCCTGACATTCTGGGAAGCGAAGAGGAGCAGAAGATCTGTGACATTATTTTGAAGGTAATGAAATCCAAGTAAGCTGTAGCACATCACAGTATATGTCATCTGCCCAGCATGTTCTGCCAGATGCAAATGCTTTTTAATATTTGGCTATGATCACGGTGTCACCAGTAAACTATATAGTTTCTGGCGTAGACTTTGGAAAAAGTAAGCTAGAGGATATAACAGAGACCGGTTTCCTGAGGACATAACTGGAAGGAATATATGGACATGTCCACATTTGGGGCAGTGATTCAAGGTAATATATCCAAGGCTTGGACTAACCTGTCTGTAAATAGATATCTTATATAGTATTTTACTGTGTGTTTATATGGGCCAGTTCTTTTCTTAAATCTAGCCCTTTATCAATAGTGTTTATTTGGAAAACTGGCACAAAGTTAGAAAGTTATAAAGCACTACTCACCCAAACGAGGCACATATGAGGGACGAACCCAGCTCATGCATGTCTGCGTGTCATTAAACAACATGATTGTCCTTCTGCAGATCCATCCACAAGAGCTGAAGGAGGGCGAGTCAGAGAAAATAATTCAGCTGTTGAGAATCTCACAGACGTTACTGAGGGTACGACTCTTCAGATTTTTTTTTTGCCTCTGTGTCTTTGCTCTTGGGAGTGAAAAGCTCTTTTGATCATGGTTATATTTAAAGACTCACTGTTCTGTAATTAATTGACCATGTGCAGGTCAATCTTAAGAAAGATTGAAGGACTTGTCTAGGTGTGGGCATCGTGACCACATTTATCAACTGGGTTACAAAGGAAGCATACTTAGTCCTGGTTGATTGAATTTAGTGCAGTGCAGTCTGTGATATGTTTAATAAAAATCCTTGTATTCATAGTTTTTGACAATGTATTGTAGAGATGCACTGATATTAGAATTATAAGACATTTTTCATGTTTTATGAACATAAACCTTTAGATATTGTAAGTTAAGTGATACTTTTTTTTTTTAATCCCACAAACGGGGAAATTCCACCTCCGCATTTAACCCATCGTTGCACACTAGTGAATACACACACACTAGGGGCAGTGAGCACACTTGCCCAGAGCGGTGGGCAGCCCTAGTCATGGCACCTGGGGAGCAATTGGGGGTTAGGTGTCTTGATCGAACCGGCAACCTTCCAGTCACACGGCCAGTTCCCTAACCTCCAGCCCATGACTGCCCCAAACAAAAGGGTTACAAATGCAGTAAATTAATAAAATGCAGTAATTCTAGCAGAGTAACACAGCATCACCTAAACATTCTGCTCTTCCAGAGTACTATAAGTATGTAATTAATTATTGGATGAAAGATCAGCCAAATCTCAACATCCGCCCAATGGCAATATATTTTTTAGGAGAAATATCTGCTGATACGGATTGTTCAGCACCGCAAGCCTTTTTTAATGTAGCTATAAAATTTCTGTGTGTTCATGGTAAAAATATGGTGATTTTTTTTTGTCTATCCTCCTGCACTATACTAGTCTTTTTTACTGTGCATTTACCAAGTGACTTATTTTTATACGACCATATTAGTTTTTAATTGTTATTTATTTATTTATTTATTTATTTTTACTTATGTTTAACCTTTCTACTGTTTCGGAATTTTGTTAATTGCAAAGCACCCAAAAATGAAATTGTTATGTAACATAAAGCATTGTTATTATTAGTAGTAGTAATGTTAGCAATAGTTGTGTTCTTACTAGTCTAACAGATCTGATTGTGCTGCAGCTGAAGTCGGAAGAAATAAGCTGTGCCTACGATGTCGTCGACAAAGCTGGCATTGAGCAAGCAAGAATTGGTATGTTTGCATTGTCAGGTGCTGAAAAGAGGTTGTCAGAAAGATTTGAATTATAGTATAATTTAATAACTACACCATATCTTTCTCATTATACAGAAACCGAACTCAATGCAAAGATATATAAATTGGAAAATGAGCTGGAGGTAAGCATGTGAACCAAAAACTAATAAAAGCTTATACAATCAGAAACACTGGGTAAGCATTTCAACATGGCAGTAATGATTACGAGCTTTAGGAGATACAAGAACCAGAACAATAATACCTCTGTGATATCAGTTTGACTCAGTGGCCTTTTATTGTTCTGTCTTATAAGCTGGACAAGCTTAAGAAGATTAGCAGGCTAATCCTTTTTGGCTGTGAGTTGTTGTCAGTTACAAGTATATATCGTTTATCCTCTGTTTTGTGCATTTTATCAGAATATGTGACCTGCTATGTCAATAAGTGTGAAATAAATACATTCTGAAGTGCAGGTAATGCATGCAGAGGGAGCTGCAGGGTTCTTGGTGTGTTGTTAAGGCTTATTTACACCTGTGGATGTCCAGATGGCACAGCGCTCAGCGGGGGGGCGGGACACACGCTTCCTCCGGGACGAAATCCGCCAACTGGAGAGTCACTTGGAGCGCAAGGAGAAGGAGCTGGTCCAGCTGGAGAAGGAAATGAGTAAAGAGAGGAAAACCAACGAGGAGGTACAACATCTGTACTGCTTGTCCAGTTCTTCTACTAATGCATTTAAACAAAGCTGCACAACGTTACACCACTTAATCTTTGTGTCTTAATCTGTACATTCTTAGAAGGCCAGATAACGACTGTTTTGAGCATGTTTTTGAACACTCTAGCTGTCACATCGAGCAGAGGAGGCTGAAGATGAGAACAGAAAGCTAAAAAGAGAGGTAAATTACTGCCTCTGCACATGTAATAATATCCATATGCATGCTTATAAAGAAGCCCATTTGAAATTAGATTTCTTTTTATGTGCTCCTGAGGTTGTTAGGGCTCTCACTGCTAGTTCAGTGGAAGTAAGATGAAGTGTTATTGTTCTTTGGGAATGCCATGGACACATAGCGTGCACAGGTGCTTCAGGCATGTGTTTCCTTTACCTTCCCATCTCTATCCCTGAATCAATTTCTTTGTTTCTTCTTGTGTTTTGCTCTCATAATCCCATTTTCATTTTTATGCATGTTGCATGATGACTTTTTCTTTCTGCACTATCATCACTTATCTGTCGCTGTCTTTGCTCTCACCACCAAGATAAAGCAGCTTAAGAAGAAGGTAAGACTCCCAGAGTGAGAGGAACCAGACTGTCTCAGCTTAATATGTGTGTTATTTGGAAAAAAAAAATTTCCACAATAGTTCTTTGACAGTTTGTGAATGCTTTAGAAATTTCTATATTTCTGCATAACTTTTGCCCAAAGCTTCATCAGATTTTCACATAAGTCCTAATGGCAGGTAAAGAGAGCCAAAGTAAACAAAAGAGATGAAAAATATTAGACTTGGGCATTTATTTATTGAGGAACAAATCCAATGATACATATTTGTGAGTCGCAAAAGTATGTGAACCTTTGCTTTCAGTATCTCTTCACAATAGTCCTATAAGATTAAGGTCAGGACATTGACTTGGCCATTCCAAAACATTAACTTTATTCTTCTTTAACCATTTTTTGGTAAAACGACTTGTGTGCTTAGGGTTGTTGTCTTTCTCTGCGTTTGAGCTCAGACAGATGTCCCGACATTTTCCTTTAGAATTTGCTGGTATAATTTAGAGCTCATTATTCCATCAATAATTGCAAGCCATCATAGCCCAGATGCAGCAAAACAGGCCCAAATCATGGCACTACCAATACCATGTTTCACATGTGGAATAGCGTTTTTATACTGGAATGCAGTGTTTTCCTTTTTCTAAACATAATGTTTCTCATTTAAACCAAAAAGATATATTTTGGTCTCATCCGTCCACAAAACATTGTTCCAATATGGCTTGTGCCTTATGGCTTGTCCATGTGATCTTTAGCAAACTGTAGATGGGCAGCAATGTTCTTTTTGGAGAGCAGTGTCTTTCAGGACACCATTGTTGTTCAGTGTCCTGTTCTTTAAATAAAACAGGGTGGTCACTCAAACCTGATTGCCATACCTTTGATTGAAAACACATGACTCTAATCTGCTACATACTTTTGTCACTCACAGGTATGTAAAGTTATTTTCCTCAATAACTAAATGACCAGGTCTAATATTTTTGTCTCATTTGTTTAATTTGGTTCTCTTTGTCTAGTTTTAGGATTTGCGTGAACATCTGATGATGTTTTAGGTCAAAATTATGCAGTAATATGCAGAATTCTAAAGGGTTCACAAACTTTTGAGCACCACTGCATAAGCGCAGGAATGAGGAACCGCTGGTTTGAATGACATTCACCACTGATTACACTGTATACAGCCCTCTCCAGCATTCATTCCTCTGATATGCCGTTCTTGGCTGGGTCTCCTATAGAATGAACAGCTCCATCAGGATGTGGAGTTCTACAGGAAAGAGCTGGAGCAGAAGGACTCCCTCCAGACCAGAGAAGAGAGCACTGAGACTCAAAGGAGGCTCAACAAAGCCAACCAGCAACTCTACCAGTGCATGGAGGACCTGCAGGTCAGCTAGAACACACTTCTTCAATCTGAACTCTGTTAGACAAAAATGAAAAAATTAATTAAAAAAGGTGAAAAAAATTAATAAATAAGAAATTTTTTAAAATAATCTTTCATCAGTATCTAACATTTCATATGAATATTAAACACCATGAGCTTTACTGCATACAATACATGATGCAAAAAACAAACCTTCAAATAAAAATGTTCATTTTTTTAGATTGTAAATGTATTTAAATGTATTAGATGATGAAACAGGCCTGTAGCCTTAACACGTGTAGGTCACCTTTATATTCAATTAAGGTGACAGTACTCGTTCATGACAAATATAGGGGAAAAAATGGGAGAAATCAAATATCGAGGTGCATCAAGAATCATTTTATACAGCATTGCATTTACAATATATAATACACAATACAATATAGGAGGAACATAAGGATGTGTAGTTTTGATATGATGTTCAAGATGAAGTTTTTCCTGAATTCAAGCCACAAAGTAAACCATAACCTAATTTAGAAACTGTTTTGACGTAGTTCCTAAATTATGTTTTGACAATATTATTGTACATCCTATTGTACATAATATTGTGCATATTATCCTATCTTACCTCAAGTTAGGAAATCCTACACTACCTGAAGTTGGCAGTCAATTGTCATGTATGTTACCAAGCAACCAAGCAGACATGCAGAGCTAACGCTCAGACAGGCTTTAAGTTGAAACATATGGTAAAGGATAAACAACCATAAATGACTGCAGCATTTAAGGTAAAGAATATATCAGTGTTCAAATTTCAGTATTTAATCTAGTAGTATTAAACCCAATGTGCTAAAGTGAATGTACAACACTGTTGGCTTGGCGCTAACATCATAACCCCTCAGAGGCACTACCAGAAATTTGCATTAGCAGATCTGGTAGGTTTGCTAGCTGTAAACCAGATAGGATACATACAAAGGAAAATTTTCTATGTTAACACACTCCTAGATAATTAAATTAGAGCATGTTCATGATTTTATGACAAAAGATCAGGAACTTGCGTAATATCTCATGGTTTGTTTTATAGTGGTATAAGTTAGCTCGCTCGCTAGCTAGCTAGGGGTGCTATGGAAGAGTGTTGCTTCACCTTCATGAC
This sequence comes from Pygocentrus nattereri, assembly GCF_015220715.1. NCBI lineage: Eukaryota > Metazoa > Chordata > Actinopteri > Characiformes > Serrasalmidae > Pygocentrus > Pygocentrus nattereri. The sequence goes on from NC_051218.1 coordinate 8,934,167, forward strand.
ACAATATAAAGTAGTTTCTTATTGGGATATTCTAAAACTATTTGTTTAAAAATTAAGATATTCCAGTAGCAAAAATTTCTTAAATGTTCCCAATTCCACTAGTGAAAATCGTTAGCTAGCTTAGTGAACTTGTTAGCTATCTGTGTAGTTACCTAGCTATAGGGTAACTTTCTACTTTCAATATAATGGAAGATTAAAATAGAAGTTAGCTGAAATTAACAACCTCTTCAACTCCTTGAGACCACCTGTGGTTCCAAAACACACTGTGTCATATCGCTGCTGTTGGGACAAAACCTTGTACCTGTATTTTTGTTTTATTTTTTCAGTTTTTGACATAATTTGAAAATGCCTGTTGCTCTTTACATTGTTTATAAATTTCACAATGAATGGACCAAAAGAAATGGCCCAAAAACAATGGTTCCATTGACTTTAAAAATAAAGTATGCTTTTTCCTTCTGTAAAATTAACATATTGGAGATACAAGGTTTTCTTCTCAGATATACTTCATAACTTTCATATTTCATAAGCTACATTTATTAGGAGGTTGTCGTATGAGGCTGTAACTGTCTTCTTTCTAGTCAAATAGATGGGTAAGGTAATTTTAAACCCTTATAATAAAAGAAGCTGAACTTTTTTTGTCTACTGATAGTCGACCCATTTTTCCACAAATCTTGGCTATAAACTATAAACAGATGGCGTCTCTTCAGTGATCTGCTCTGTAAAAATTATTTTTATAAAATAATACAAAGAGCGTCTAAGATTTTTGGCTTTCAGCAGTAAATTGTAAGCATATTGCAATAGGTGTGATCATAAAACACATTTTCTGTTCATTTGAGGGGAGCTTTTACAAAAACCAAAAAAAAATTACATTTATTTCATGCAGTTACTGAATAATTTGCCTTCGATTTGGTCATGTAAATTCAGATGGAAAAACCAAAATATACCCTGGAGAATAAGAGGTTAAAGGGATTTGGGTAAGTTGGAATGTTGCTTGAATGTTTCTGTCTGGAAAAAATAATGAGCAAAATGTTATACTGCTATAGCTAACATTACTTTCCTAAGCGAAATTGTCACTAAGGATTTCAGAGTTAATGCAGCTGCTGTACATTTTGTGTATTTATTCATTTGTTAAATGATTTTGCCTGCCTGCCTGCCTGCCTGGTAAAACTCCCATTCATTCTTTGTGTTCACCTGGCAGCATGCTGAGGACATGGCCGCCCACCTGAAGAGCGAAAACGAGCACTTGCAGAAACATCTGGAGGAGTCGGTGAAGGAGATGGAAAAGATGACAGATGAATACAACAAAATGAAGGTTGTGGTCCAGCAGACCGACGGCATAATGGACCAGCTGAGGAAAGAGAGAGACCAAGCCAAGCTCCAGGTTTTTTTATTAGCTAACATGTACAGATAGTTAATTTGAGGCTATGCAGGATTCCTTGAGATTTTATGATTGTTATGTTTATGATTTTGTGTTATATTAAAATATGACTAGTCTAAAAAATTGAACTGACAATAAATTACTCTTCGCTTCAGTCTTCAGTGTTTTATTTCTTGACTCATTGTAGGTGAGAGAACTAACAGAGCAGATCCAGGCTCGGGCTGAGGAGGATGATCCAGTGATGGCTGCAGTCAGTGCTAAAGTCGAGGAATGGAAGGTAAAATAGGACTACTGCCTTTGTTTGGTGGTTGTTTTTATAACCACCAATTAAATCCCATCCATAAACTAAAGGCTTCCAAAAGGCATAAACATCTAAGAATTCACTCTGTTATTGAGAAATTATGAGTTTCAGCACTCCTGATGCCCCATCAATACATGGCTGAGAGTACAAGAAAGCGTAATTGGCTTTGTTGTCTCTGGGTGGGTAGAATGGTCCTCCCTCTCAACCCATTAGTCAGCATGATGCTAGCCAACACGAGAGTCTGTTAAGAAACTTGCCAGTTAGTGTTTTCTTCCAAGCATGCTAAGCTATTAAATGGTGTTGCATTAACGGCAATTTGGGAAAATGTGGTGGTGCTTTACATGTCTTAGATTGTGTGGTTGTGTGATAAGGGAGGACCTGGATAATGGGGGTATTTGGCATTACTAAATTCAAAATAAAACAAAAAAAACACAAGACATAGAACTCTTTCAAATGAAGTTACAGTTTCTGTGTGCTTAAATCTTGTTGGACACATTTGTGTAATGTTGTTCTCTGCCTGTTCAAGGAAAACTAGTCTGACAGTTTTGTACGTTTTCATTTTGTTCTAAAACAACACGCATGGGTCTGAGTAATCTAAAGAATTGTTTTCACTTTGCCTCATGAGTCAGAGCTGTTGACAGGTTAATTATCTGTATGCTATCAGCATCATTTTTGTGCCAACTGTTATTGAACACAAACAGTGATTTACTACTTAAAACATTTAATTAGAAATGTAGAAAAGTGATTGTCGCTCTAAACTTTTTTTTAAGTGACATCTGTGTGTGTTGTGTAATGGTGTGTGTGTGTGTGTGTGTGTGTGTATGCAGAGTGTATTATCAGGAAAAGACGCAGAAATCGTGGAGTACCAGCAGATGATTCGGGACCTAAGAGAGAGGCTAAGATCTGCCCATATGGATTCAGACAAAAGCAACATCATCGCATTGCAGCAGGTCCAGGGTTAATCATAAGCCTTACTGTTCTCACACTGTGGACCAGATACAAAGCTTTTTAATAGTGTTGTTTTAGAAGAATGATGAACAGCAATTAAACTGTTAGTCATTTCAGTTGCAATAAATACAGCAAATACATAAACACAATATTGTGCAAAAAGTGCCAAACAAAGACCAACCTGCATGTGTTTATTTTCCAGTCAAAACAGCTACTAAGTACAAGAGATTTATTATTCAAGTGATATTTCTGAGAGAGAAACTTGCATCGTGAGCAGAAAATGCAACCAATTTATAAGACTGAACTTTAAAAAATAGCTCAGCAGACTTCTTTGGAAAACCCAAAAGTCTCCTGAAAAGCATTGAAACTGTAATAAGGTCAATAAAGAGACACACTAAATATTGACAATTTTGACATTGTATTTAGTAGCTTTTGTGTGATTTTCTGTTAAATGTTTTTTAACATTTAACAGACACTGAAAAATGAACATCTTGTACTCAATGGCTGTACTTAAGACTGTGGTCTCTGACTTATTGCAAAGTGCTATATGTAGAAGTGTTCTCCATGCCTAATAGTTCTTTCACTCATACATTTCTCACGTTTTATATAAAAAGTTTAATTAAAGTAATTGATAATTCTGACTATAATTCTTAGCAAATCTGTTTATTTCTTGGGCTGTGCTTGTGAAGTTTCCTTCCATCGCTGTCAATCTTCTTTTGGCTTCTCATGCTTTCACATTTCCCTTCTTATTCTTTTTTCTTTGTGGCTCATTACTTGCATGGTGCAGGTCATTTATGAGTTGTGTGGTGTAAGTATCTGTCTTTCAACTGCTTCATCTCTGTATTTGACCTTGTACTTTTTGTAAATGCATTTTTTCCCTTTTTCCTCTACACTGCACATTGTCTTTCACATCAAAGTGCTGCATAACTTGTGCTGAAGATGTGTTTTTGTGTGATCTGCCATTCAAAGGCTGTGCAAGAGAGAGACCATCAAATCAAGCTGCTGTCTGAAAGAGTGGAGCAGTACACTGGTGAGATGGAGAGGAATGCCTTGCTTATAGAGGAACTCAAGAAGCCACTAAAGAAAGAAAAAGGTACATTTCTGCCATTGTCAGACACACAGGATCATGGGGCTTTTCTTTATTTGTTCATTTTGTTACTGTTTTTCTGCCATTGTTAACAACAGCTAGAAAAAAAAAAACTTTCTCAGTGAATATTACACTACATATGATCCCACACATGCTATTTTGTTAATGATCTCTAACCCCTTCATGAGTGCTTATTTGTGTCCATATGCTGAAAACAGAGTAATCATAGAGTATGCTGCTTCAGTTTAAGAATGTGCATTCCACACCCTCCTAGCCTGCGCTTCAGCTATCCAGTAAAAAAAAAATAACAGAACATTGGTGCCACCAGTTCAATGACACTACTGTTATATCACTGCCTGGTCCTGGCAGGGCTGGGTTCCACTCTGCAGCAGAGGACGATAGAGGAGCTGAACACCAGGCTCCAGGCAGCAGAGCGAAGGGCACAGCAAGCTGAACGCGCTACACACCTGGCCGAGGCTGACGCCCGTGACAAAGACAAGGAGCTGAGCGAGAGCCTCAGCCGCATCCGCTTCTACGAGTCTGTGAGCGAACCCAGTGTTTCCCACCTAGATATGGTTGGCTGATTGATATATTAGAGTTGTAAAATGGACTTTCAATTGACAGAGAAAATCTAATTTTTTAATTTACACATCTGAAGGCTAGTAAATAAATAAATAATTAAAATTTGTCTGGCCCAAAAACTTTTTTCTATTTTTCTATAGAACCAACAGATTGATGCTATATATTTGGCAGCCTAGGATATTGTGTAGGCTTCCTAGTAATTAATGGGAAAACTAAGAATGGATAGCTAAAATTTAGCATGACATCTCACACACTTTTGTTTTTTTAAGAGGTACTTCATGTTCATAGTTGTATTACATTGTGTAATACTTGAATGTTTTCTTTGAAATATACTTTCTCCTCTGTGTTGTGTCTGGCCAAAGTATATATGTGTCTGTTTCTGTTTCAGGGCACTGATGGACTGGAAGCTGCCATAGCTGAGATCAAAGAGGTCAAAACCCAGGTCAGGATCCGGGACCGGGAAATAGAAGGCATGACTAAGGAGATAAACCAACTGGAACTGAAAATCAATGACCTTCTGGATGAGAACGAAGAGCTGAGAGAGCGCCTAGGTCAGTCAAATACATTATGAATATATTTACCTTTTTTTCCCCTGAGAAGATGTTGTTATGCTGGCCCTTTTCTGTTCTCTTCCTTTCAGACATTTAAGTGTCTTTGTGATTTTATATTTTGGTTATTGTCTCTATTAGGATTAAATCCAAAAGAAGAAGTGGATTTGACTGAGTTCCGTCGATCTAAAGTATTAAAACAGAGACAGTACAGAGCAGAAAACCAGGTTCTGCTGAAGGAGGTACTGAGACTTAAGCTTTTTAATAGGCATATTGTTAACATCAACTTTATGGTGCAGTATACTTTCTCCCTGAGAAGTCCAATAAGCCATGCTTTAGAGTTTATTTTCCATTGTAAACACACCAACTAATGCATCCCAACATGCGTACTCAGGTTGCTGACTGTTTCTCTACTGATTTTTAACCACTAATAATATGGATGAGAACAAAAAATTGAGATCAATGTCAAATAAAACCAACAACAACCTTGAGAGTGTTGTGATGTGTGTTGTATCAGCCACTTTGATTTTCTCTTAGATTGAACGTCTTGAGGAGGAGAGGCTGCAGCTGAAACAGCATATCCGCGCCCTGGTGAAAGAGAAAGGTAAAGGACTTTTTGGTAATGTACGTTCCCAACCATAAATTATTCAAAGACTGGTCATCCGGGGTTTTCACATAGGCTACTGTAACTTTGTTTACATAGGAGTCAGGTGATTACACAGTGGCCAGTAAGTTAACTAATTGGTATAGTGCAGGTAACTCTGAGGTTCAGTTTGCTGCCAGAGAAAGCGCATAACTGCTATACTAGTAAGAGTCCTTGGGCAAGACTCATGCTATATTCATCTATGCCTGTAACATGATTAAACTGCCAAAAGTCATAAGTATAAATGTATTTCTATGAACTATCCGTGATCAGAATTAATGGGCAAAAATTTGGAAAAAGTGGCTGGTTTTGAGTATGTCTGTTTTAATAATACAAACATTTTTACATTGTCTAAAAGCAGCATGCAGAGCTTTACACTGAACGTCTGTTCCTCTTTATAGGAATCACAGTGATCAACAGTTCACTGCTCGAAGATGATGCCGAAGAGGGGCCGAGCAGGTCCATTAGGGAAAGACCAGGCTTTACTGATGAGGAGATCAAACGGAAAGTAAGTGTCTCTGCGATGTCCTTGAAAGCTTGCGAAAGTAGTCATTTTTCACCTGTTTGTAAATTAGCAATAACTGAATAACAGTTGAATAACAAACAAAAAACTTCTATTCACATAAACAGTTTGCATAATTTGATTTGTACTACCTTGAGTTAAGACTACAGCTCTGGCCTTTGTTTTTCTGTCCCCTTTTTTTTCAGAATGAGTACTTGCAGAGAGAACTGAACAGCAGAGAGAAAGAGCTGGAGCTGAAAAGAACAGAATCCTCACAGTTCAAAGCCAAATGTCAGTGCTAGCCCAGGTTTCCTGTTTAAACATTAAATAAGAACTGATTCCACAGATTTCTCAATATTTCTGAATGATGTAAGTCATTCAGAGAGGTTTAATGTGAAATGGTACAGAAACCTCAAAATTGTTTACAGTGGATGTGATGGGAAGGCAAATGTTGCCATTTTATTTACTATGTAAAATGACAAGTTTTCTCAGATTTTATATGTAATGCTGATAAAGATGAAATAGTGGTAAATCCAAAAAATGTGTTTCTCTGGATTCAGTGTCCTACACATACTTCTCTGCCCTGAATGTATTTCAAAAATATGTACAGGCAAAAAGCTTTTCATAAAACTATCATAAACAATAGTTCAGGCATAAATATTTCATGTAATAACATAATGTGAGTGAGCTTTTAGAGGCATTACACTGGTTCTATCAGCACTACTGTGAACAATTCTGACGCAGTAAGTTTCTCTAGTTGGAGCAGGCATTTCTCATCTCTCAAGTCCTTTCTGAATTACTTTTTTGTCTTAACTGTTTAATTTTACAGATATTTTGAAAACTTTGACATGTTGCTTTTACATTAAAGCTTTTGTTGTGTTGTTTATTGACTGCTTGGTCCCCTCTGCAGTGAACGAGATGCTGAAAGAAAACAAGCAGCTGGAGCAGAGCATGAAGGAGATCTTGCAGGCCATCCAGGAGGCACAGAGCAAAGCTCCTGCCCAAGCCAGTCTTAGAATCCCCAGCCTGGAGAGACTTGTCAGTGTAAGTTCTTCTACATAAACAAGAAGCCTGCCTTGACTTACATTGTTTGAAAACTTAGTAATTTGTACTAGTATAGCACAAATACTTTACCTCGCAAGACAATGAGGTGTAATGTTATAGGACAACACTAATTAATAACAGCCTAATCAATAAAAAGTAAATAAGATATAAAAAGTCAAACTCACTGTTATTATATATACTTATACTGCTAATTCAAATATGTAAGATATATGTACTCCATTTCCTATGCCTTACTATGTCCAGGTTCTGGAAATGAAGTACTCAGAGGGCAAGGCTGATGTAAGTGCACATCTGAGGGCGCAGGTAGATCAGCTGACTGGCAGGAATGAAGAACTGAGGCAAGAAATGAAGGCAGCTAGAGAAGAAACAGCCAGCTCACTCACTCAGCTAATGAAGGCCAATGACCAGGTTTGTCTCAGAAACTTAATTGTTGTGAGTCTGGGTTGTTCAGTGGTGACGTAGGTTTAAAATTGATATATAAAGTCTTTGTCATTAAAGTCACTTGTAAAACTAAAGTTTAAAAGAGGCTATAAATTTGTTTTTAGCATAATAATGTTGATGGTTGTCCATTTTCTCAAATTCTTCTGGTCAGATTGCACGCATGGAGGGTGAGATCGAGGCAGTAAGACTGTCAGCTGGCACAGCTGTGCCTTGTAAGACTCTCTCATTACCTGAGGAAATGGCTCCAACCAGTATGCAATCCATTAACTCTCTCAACGAATATATAGTCCAACTGTTACAGGTACATCAGCCCAACCACATAATCCAGCATATATGATTGTACTGAAATCTGTTGAAAGACAAAATTAATGTTTGGAATCACCAAACAACTTTTAGGAGATTAAAAACAAAGAAGACTCTAGCAAGCAGCTCGGTCTGGCCTTGGAAGAGTATAAGAGGAAATTTGCTATCATACGCCACCAACAGGGGTTACTGTATAAAGAATATCAAAGGTTTGTGCAGCCTACATTGTGAATTAGTGAAGGTTCTGAAGTATGTTGCACTGTTTTAATGTGAGCACTGTCCACATTTGTTTTAGTGAGAAGGAGTCTTGGCAGAAAGAGAGAGATTCTTTTGCTGAAGTGAAGGCCAGAATGGAGGAACAGAAGGAGGTGGACGCAGTGAAGATCAAAGCATATAATGTAAGTCGTCATGAGATATTTCATGATCTGTGCCTCATCTATATCTGCACCAAGCACTAAGTTTATCCTCTGTGGAATATTTAACTTATCATAAGACATTTTATTTGATCAACATACAGTCAATTTTATAAATACAATGAACTGAAAAGTTTTTTGCATATGATTCACTCCTCATGTTGTGCATGGATTCTTAGAACTGGTTGGAGACTCTGGAGAAGGACCCGGTTGAGATCAGGAGGCAAGTGTCCGAGGCTGCTCGTAAGATGACCGTGCTCAGAGTGAATGAAAAATCCCTGACCCGCTGTTACACCACTTTGCTGGAGCAGGAGCAGCACCTGAAGAAGGAAAATAACAAGCTGAAGGATGACTTTGTCCAAATGGAGGTTGCAGTCACTGAAAGGATTGGCTATCTTCAGAGATTCAAGGTGTGTTCTCTTTTTTTTCTTTTATATATATATATATATATATATATATATATATATATATATATATATCGTTATTTAAAATGTGGCCATTTAAAAATCAAGGTACATTTGGCTGCAAATGATTGTGTTGACTTTGGCAGGAGATGGCTGCATTCAGAATGGCAGCACTCCAGAAAGCTCTTGATGACAGTGTTCCATCATCAGAGCTGGTGAGGGCAAACAAGCAGTACAATGATCTTACAAACAAATACAGAGATCTTCTTCAGAAGGACAATCACCTTGTTCAGAGGAACACCAGTCTAGAACATTTGGAGGTATGGTGTCCTGGATGAGTGATGTTTACATGTTTAATGATTTTGTGGAATTATCTTAAATCTAATCAATATATCATACATCTGATTTTGTGACCCTTATAAAAATATTATAAGCTAACCCAGATTCATTCCACCTGGCCATCAGATATTCTTGATTAACTGAATGAAGTATATCTAATTTAGGTTAGAGGTAAAACCTGCAAAAAGATACACCTCCAGGAGCAGGGTTGGTTACCACTGCTCTACAGGGAATATTTTTAACATATAAAAAATAAACATAAAATAGGAATTTGTCAGAAATTAAGCAAATAAATATTAATTGTGTATTTTATAATAAATTGTAATTTTGTGGGTTCTCTGTAGAGGATGTGTAAACTTATTTTAACTTAGAAAACTTACCAGAACATCTATCACAGGTGCCCACATTTTTGCATATGACAGTATTTCTAGATATTTTTTATTAGTTTTATGTCATCTAGTAATCTAGTGAAATACAATCAAATGCAAAAGTTTGTGCATATGACTGTATTTGTTTACAGAAACAATGCTCAAAACAAACTAAATTATCTGCCAATAGAATAAAACAGGTTCACAAGATAATAATTATTTAAATAAAATCCAGAAATTGGTTGAATAATCTTATAATATTCTTACATTCGTCTCAGAATAAAAAATATTTTGATATGCTTTCACTTTTTGCAGTGTAATGTGTTTTGAGCTTCTGCTTTGGTAGCCTGACGCTTTTACTGATGTGGTTTCAGAATGAAAATGTTTCTCTCCGTGAGCACATCAATTACATCAACAAAGAGCTTGAAATCACAAAAGAGAAGCTGCACAGTTTGGAGCAAGCCTGGGAACACATCAGTGACAGCGGTAAAGCTCAGTAATTCACTTTCTGCCTAGTTACATAGTTATGAGGTTTCTCTGATTTAGAGTGCTGATCTAGGATCAATCAGTATTTGTGTTTTTTGGCTCCTAATAACTACAGCTACATTATCAGGGAGAACCTGATCCTATCCTGAATCAGTATCCGATCCTAAATCTTGCTTAGAGATGCTTCATAACTATGGCTGAATATTAGAAAACAATTCTAAGCTTATTTAGATGATGTGGTGTGTGTCTACAGATGGACAGAGCAGTATGGACAAAGCAGCAAAGGCTCTGGCCAACAGTGAGATTGTGTCCGTGTCCAAACGCATCACCACTCTGGAGATGAAGGAGCTGAACGAAAGGCAGAGAGCTGAGCATGCTCAGAAAATGTACGAGCACCTGAGGAACTCTCTCAAACAAGTGGAGGAGCGCAACTTTGAGCTTGAGGCAAAGTTTGCTGAGGTGGGTCTATAGCTTGAGAGTTGTGAAACCTTAAAATAAATGAAAGTGGAGGCATTGCAAGTGCTTTAAAGTCTTTGGAATGGTGGTTTACTAACAAGGCATAAAAGCACAACAAAACAGTCTCTTTTAAGTCATCTGTAACACATGTGTCCAGATGGCGAAGCAAAACATGGAGGCCCAGCGAATCGAGCGTGAGCTACGTGACGAACTTGCCAACAGTGTTAGTAAAGAAGTCAGTGATGCAGACCGGCAGCGCATTGCAGAGCTGGAGAAAAGTGAAGCCCAGCTCAGGACTGAGGCATCCAAGTAAGCCCATTGAAACATAGTAATATAGTAATAATAAACAATTCATTTAATGTTCATTTAATGAATAAGTTATCCAGTACTTTTCTAATCTTATTAATCATTCTTAAGGTATTCTTGGGTGCTAATTGAATGTGAAATGTTTAGGTTACGGGAGGTTTCAGATGTGGCCAAAATGCAGGTTTCTGCACTGGAAGCCAGACAGCAATGCAGAGAGAAGGAGGTGAAGAGTCTCAGGAGGCAGGTGCTCGATTATCAAGTAAGAGCTTTGTTCCTAAAGCACAGTATGTGGTTGAGAATATTTGATATTCACCCTAGTCGATTAGATTTGCTTGTGTTGCTAGGGACGGGCATAGTTATTCAAATAAGCAGATGACCAGACTCATTTCAGTTTTCATTTAGTTATTCAGGTATTTGAAAAAGGCATGAAGAGTTTCGAGTAGTATTATCTTGTCAGTTTTAAATATGTACACTTACATGCTTTGTTGAGGGAACTTACTTAAATATGGCATTTTCTGTAAATTTTTGTGCACAGTTGCTTGTAATTTTGTAATTTTGCTTGTAAAAGTTTAATGTATTGGTAAAAACAAAATACAAAACTTTTTTAAATGTCACATTCTATTTTTTTATTATTTATTTTGAGTATGTTACATTCAGTAAATAAGCAATAATTGTGTGTTAAGATGTAAAATGTGCACATTGGCATTTCTTACACACACACACACACACACACACACACACACACACACACATATATATATATATATATATATATATATATATATATAACAATATCAAATCATCTTTATAGTCAAATACTATACTTGTAGTTTCTTATAATTGTTGTGTTTACAAATAATTAAAGTACTATAGTGACAGTGTTTTTCATCACATTAAATTGACTATGTTCCATGGCCAGGCTCAGTCTGACGAGAAGGCTTTGATAGCCAAGCTTCACCAGCACATTGTGGCCCTTCAGCTGAGCGAGACAGCAGCCATCAGCAAGCTAGAGGCCTCCACTGCCAATCTTCAGAAGCTGGAGGCACAGAAGATGAGGGCAGAGCAGCAGCTGGATGCTCAGCAGCAGGCCCTGTGGCACGTACGACAGGAGGGACGCCAGCGTGCCCGTCACCTCCGCCATGCCCTACAGGCCCTCCGCACGCAGTTCTCTGGGGCGTTGCCACTTGCCCAGCAGGAGAAGTTCTCCAACACCATGCTGCAGTTGCAGGAGGACAGACTGAAGGCCAGAAAGGAGATGCACATGGCCCAGGAGGAGCGCAGGACAGCAGAGGGGAGGGCTCAGGAGCTAGAGCTCCGGCTGAAAGGTCTGGAGGAGCTCATGGCAACGCTGAAGGATGTCAAAGGAGCACAGAAGGTACTGGTAAAACATCAAGGATAGATTTACTGAAATTAGCTTACAAATAAGAGTTATAGCAAAGGTACAACAACAAAGGTAGGTAATTGTTAATGTTTTAAATATGTCTGATATGTCAGAGTAGTTTGGTAAGTTCTGGAAAGTGTATCAAAGTTTTTAAATAGCTTTTAGAATGAATTCAAATTAGTTACTTGTTAAACTTCACTTGTTTGAGAAAATTGCATTGCTGCGTAGTATTTCATTGGCAGCATTTCTCATCCTGCCCTGTAAAGGTGAGTGAATGGCATAAGAAGCTTGAGGAAGCTCGTCTGCAGGAGCTGAGGAAAAACAGGGAGCTGGGAGCTCTAAAAGAGGAGATCAGGTACCTGAAGAACATGGCGGCTGAGCAGGAGCACACCATCAGCAGTCTGGAGGAAGAACTGGTGCAACAGAACAATGTACGACTGCCAATTGTTATTTTAAATTATATAGAAATTACTTAAACTCAACAAAATGCCAGATTCAAAGACCTGTGATAAAATTACGAAAATTACGTATTTTCAATGAATAGAATGACCATTAAGAGAGCTAATGTGGGTTATATTATATTTATTACCTGGTGCGAAGGAATTTGATTCCTCTCTTGCAGCTCCTTGAAGAGCGGCAGCTCTCTTGGGATCAGAGGGAGGTGGAACTGGAGCGGCAACTGGACGCCTATGAGAAACAGCAGAGCCAAATTATTAGTTCTGCACAGAAGGTGCTGTCTGCAGTTCACTCACACTGTAGCCAGCCATTTCCCATTAGAATCACATTTAATGTGGTCTGTTTTATTTGAGTGGACTTCTTACCTTTGTTCTTGTTTTTGACAATGTAGAATACGCTTTTCATTACATCAGCTGGCTGAAATTTTTACCTAAAGTGCATGTGTGGTTTTTTTTTTTTTGGTTTAAGTTTGAAGAAGCAACAGGTTCTCTGCCAGATCCAAGCCAGCCTCTTGCCCACCAACTGGACCATGCACTGAGTAAAATCAAGGAACATGTTCGGACTATTCTGGAGACGCAAACCACTTGCAAATCTCTGGAGGAGGTCAGTAGTATAATATTTACTAATGAACAGTGTGAGGGTTGAATGAATGAACTGAAGCGTCTCTGTAACATGAATATCACTCCAGAAAGTGGACACATGCTCCACCTATCTGCATCTAGATGTATTCATCACCATATAATAAATTATTTATAATCTTGCACTGTATCAACTCATGCTCCATCTATCTGCTTCTAAATGTATTCACAACCATATAATAAATGATTTATAGTCTTGCGATGTTTTCTGATGTTGGTCACTGTATTTTGTTGTTCATGTTGTATGAGCAGAAGCTACAGGAGAAGGCAGCAGCTCTGTGGCAGGCGGAGCAGAACGTGTTGGCGCGAGACCGGGTCATCAATGAGCTGCGGCTCCGCCTTCCAGCCACTGCTGAGAGGGAGAGGCTACTCGCTGACCTTAGCAAGCAGGAGGACTCAGACACCCAGCCTGCCCTGAAGATCGCCCATCAGACCATCAGCAACCTGCAGTGCCGTCTGGACCAGAAAGAGGATGTTCTGAAGAAGTACCAGAACCTTCTAGCGAAGGCTAGACAGGTACTTAAGAAGCAGTTAATCAAAAAAATGCTAATGATGAAAATGAATAAATTCATTAGTATTAGCCTTGAGTGACTGGAAGCATATTTCATATAATTCAGTCATAAAAGTTCCGAGGTTTAGACACTGGTGCCTTGTTTTAGGATATGTTGCCAAGCTTGACCCAAAACATCTCCACCCCATCTCTGTGCAGTCCACCTAATGTTTGCATATGCTTCTCCGTGAGAAACACATTTTGTGTTTTTCCCTGCATACAGCCCATAAACTGTGTTTTTAGGCTTATCTGCCAGTTTTGTGTATAACATGGGCAGATTGCATGTGCAAGAAGTTTACTACATGAGGCCCTGAGTTTAGACAGGTTTTTTTTATCCATTTCAAACAGCCAATACAGTTCCCAAAAGTAGGTTTCATGCATTACACACCTATTGTCTAGAATACATCTAGAATATCAAAAACACTTGTACTGAGTAGATATCAGTGTTTTCATTGCTTTAAGTACCAGTGATGAGTAGCTGTCTGCTTCCTTTAGGAAGAATATGGGTGTTTGCTTTGGTAACAGATGGTTTGAGATTACAGGACTTAGTAATTTAACAAGTATATGCCATAAATACAACCCCTTGTATTGTGTCCTCCAGGCTAAAGAGTTAATCCATCTTATCAGTGCACAGTTCAAAAGCCAGTATTCATGATGGTATGGGATGCATTATTGCACATGGCATGGGTGACGTGCACATATGTGAAGGCACCATTAATGCTAAACCATATATTCATGTATTAGAACAGCATTGCTCCGTGTTAAAAAAGTCCTAGGCTAATCTAGCCTGCCTGCAGTCAAGACCTGTCACCACTGAAAACATTTGGTGCATTATGAAATGACAAATACAACAAAGGAGACACCGAACTGTTGATCAGCTGAAATCCTCTGTTAAGCAAGAATGGGAAAATATTTCACTTTTAAAAAGACAGCAATTGGTCTCCTCAGTTCCCAAATGCTTACAGAGTTTTGTTTAAAGAAGAGAAACACAGTGGGACATGCATATATTTTTCAAAAAACAATAAAAATTTCTTGGTTTAAACATTTGATTTGTTGTCTTTGTACTATTTTCAGTAAAACATAGTTAAAATTTTTTGCACAGCGTCCATTTTTTGGGAAATGGGGTTGTACATTCATTAAAATATCTAAGAATTTAATGCATAATATAAAGTAATTTCTCTCTCTAACAGGAGCAGGAGGAAACAGCAAAAAAGCATGAGGAGGAAGTGAGGACCCTGCTCCAAAAGTTAGACCTACACACAGACACGTCTCTGGACCACTTCAAAAAAACTGCTCTGGTGAGTTTCTATTCTCAGTCTTAAAGATAGCTCTATAACGCATAGTGTGAGGCTGACATAGTGCAAGAGTATAATGTGGCATGTGGCACTCCTTAGCCAGTTCGAACTTAAACCTCTTGTCTCCCTGGCAGAAGGCTATAGCTGTAATGCATCAGAGCTTTTAAATATAAAAATAAGTTACAATGTAAGCAACAATGTCTTGACATTTTAACGCTTACAGTTTAGTACCTTAGTTCTTGTGTCACTGGAATTTTCAATCAAACAGCAAGCTCAGTTATACAATCTGAGTCATACCAGCTATTAGACTGACTCCTCATATGGATGCACTCTGTAGGAGCTAATGAAGAAGCCCACCATCTCCGTGCCAACCACAAAGCAGCTGGCGCGCCTGGCTGAGATGGAGCAGACAGTGGCAGAACAGGACACATCTCTCTCATCCCTAACGCACAAACTGAAGGTTCTGACTGCTGAACTGGACAAACAGAGACAGGCCACAGCTTCTCAAGCTAAAGAGCACACGGCACAAATAGCCAAGTGAGTTTGAGAGCATGAGGTTAGCAAACCAGACTTGGAAAGCTGTTTGATCTGATGCTGCACCCAATAACATGCCAGTTCAATATCCTGGACAAAGTGTTGAATTTTTTGTCAACAAAAAACTATGAAATTATCAAAGTATGATATTAGAAAAACTTATGCAAGAATTTGAAAACCTTCCAGTCCTTTCCATTAAAGGGCTCACTATTTAAAATAAACATTGTGTGATGATATATAAGCATTAAAGTTTCAAAATGTACCATTCACTCCTCATACATTGATGCATACCTTCCATTTACGGAAACTAAGCTGCGAAAACAGCCTGTTTTGAATTAATTATTTTTGTGATTACATGTAACTACCAGTTCATCATGCAGCAGGTCAGATAACCATTCATACCATAATCTTCGAGGTGCTGCACTAACTAGCTAACATAGAATCTGTATCTAATATCTGATCAACAGTCCTGGGTATTTTCAACTTGCTGTGTTTTCCAGGCTGGAGGAGAGGCATTCTTCCCAGATGAAGGCTGTGTCTCAGGAGGCAGAAGACCTGAAATCCCAGCTGTCCCAGATGGAGAAAGAGCTACAGTACCTACGTACTGAGCTGGAGGCCCAGAAAGAGGCTAACGTGCGCTCACCAAGTAACACTATGAAGAACCTGGTTGAGCGTCTGAAAGCCCAGCTGGCCCTCAAGGAGAAGCAACAGAAGGTACATTTCACTATCGTGTTACAGAAAGCATATGAAAATATATAACAGCTTAAGAAAATAGCTCTTATGTAACTGTTACATCATTTTGTGAGAGAGAAGCGTCTCACAACGACATATGAGACAAGTGTTTTAGTTGGGTAGCCTCTGCTTTAGGTGTACTTGCATAAAGGAAAAGCTGGGCTGTCAGTTCATGTGTCTTTTTCTTTGTGTGCAGGCTCTCAGTAAAGCTCTGCTGGAGCTTCGTGCAGAGATGACATCCCACGCCGAGCAGCAGATCATTGCAAACGCAGCCCAAAAGGAAGAGTCCCTTAATGTTCAGCAGATTGTGGACAAGCAAACCAAAGAACTCCAGGTCAGCACTCTGGAAACAGATGAATGCATAGAGAGCATTTTAGAGTAAGCCTGGTAATCCAGGTCTCATTTGGATGTGCATTCACACAGAGAGAACACTGGCTGAGGGTCAGTGTTCAATGATGCAACCAATCCCCCCAAAAGTGAACCTTGTTTCAGTGTCTGTGAGTTGCATGTACTTACTTCGTACAAATGTGCCTTTGTTATCAGGCCCGTGTAAAGGAGCTGAGTGAGGAGTTACAGGGCTGGAAGGAGAATGTGAGAGCGGCCAAAACTCGAGAGAGCTCTCTGAAGGAGGAGGTAGAGAACCTCAACAAGGAGCTGCAAAAGAGACAGAAGAGCCAGAACAAGCTGCAGAGTGAAAGAGACACTCTGGAAGAACATCTGGAGGAGCTCAAGCAGAAAGTCAAGAGACTCAGCAGTGGCTTGCAGGTCTATCAGAATGCCATTGCTTATTGTCACACTAATTGTGTGATCCATCAAAAAAAAACTAGCATGCTTTATCATATTGTAGCTATTACAGTATAAAATACAAACAGCTATTTCTGAGCGACACTGCCCCAGAGTATCAGTGATTCTCTAAGAATGCCATCAAAGGTGACGGCATCAGGGGAATCCCAAAAGTGATCCCATTTACATGGGGTCTCATAGTACAGTGGCTCCCTTTTACAGCAGTGAATATGTCTAGACAACGCTCTGCTATTCATCATTCTTTCTTTCCTCTCTGACTTTTCTAAGGGTCTGAGTCTTGTAAGGCATCAAGATTTTTTTGTATCAATTGAATACTAATGTGGAAAAAAATAACCCAAAAGTGTATTTCTGCTAATGTCAAGGCAGTAAGCTGTCTGTATCTATGTATGTCATTTTTTAACTCTACATTGTCTTCTGTGTATGTTAATACCAAAATGCATGTGTGCTACAGGGTCAAGCTGAAAGTGAAGTTAAGGGCCCCTCTGTAGAGGCTTTGCAGAAGAAAATCCGCAAGCTGGAGTCTGAGCTAGACAAGAAGAGTGTTTCAGAGCCAGCAGAAAGAAAGACCACGATGAAGGATGACAAGGTGAGCGCAGAATGTAATTCTAATCAGCTGTCAGGTGAGTGTGCTAAAGTGTGCACAGTGAACACAGTTTAACTCAATAGGTCTTATTTTTTAAGGTACCTTTTAAGTTAAAAGTTTGGTGCAAATGTTGTTTTTATGTCTTTTCACTTCAGAAATCAACAAAAAGATGCCCAAACTTTTGCACACAACTTAAAATTGACAATGCTTTTGAGAAACAAGGGATAGCTGTAGTATACATATTGGTAGACCATAGCAATTGCTAGAAACAAATATACATATCACAATAATTGTAGACAACATAATTTAAGAAATATAATGACTTTTAACTATGAGTAGTTTTGCAGATAATGTGTTGGTTTCTGTCTTAGCAGTCTTCTAAAGAAGAGCTGGTGAGGTGGGAGGAGGGAAAAAAGTGGCAGGCCAGGATGGAGAAAGTCCGGAACATCTTGAAGGAGAAGGAGAAAGAGACAGACTCCCTCTCCAAACAGCTGTCTACCCTGAAAGAGCTCTATGGAAGGTTAGAAACAAGATACCATGTCCCATTTTATTTTTATTTGAAATACGCAAATATCTGATGATGAAAATGATGTAAAATTGGACTTTAACACTGCTGGTGCTTTTCCTTATGCTCTGCAGGCTAGAGCAAGAGAAGGTGGCCCTGCAGAAGAAGCTGAAAAGTCGTGGAGTGACAGCCGATCAGGTGGTAGGTGCACGGACTCTCGAGACTGACCAAGAGATCGAGGCACTGATAAAAAGGAACTGTGAGCTAGAGCAGCAGATTGAAATAATGAAGTATGTTTGACTTTTTACCATACCATCTTCCATTTATTGGTTAGTTAAAAGATTGTGGTCTAATCTGTTGTAATAGCATTTATATGTGATATAACTAGAGAACAAGCTTGCAGATGGGACAGTCACAGTGTTATAGTTTGTATTTGGAAGTCGCAGTGTTATAGTTTTTTGTTTGCTGTTCAGACAGCAACAGGCTTTACCTCGGGATGCTGCGATGGAGGACATGAACATCAGGAATCGCTATCTGGAGGAGAGGCTTCATTCTCTGGAGTCTCAGCTGGCAAAAGAGCCTCCATCCAGACCTTCTGTAAGTATGCCTTTTCATCCATGTTTCATTCTTTTTTTCTTGCCTTCTTGCTTTTTTCTTTTTCTTCACAATTTCTCACACACAAGTTATGCCGTGAATAAAGAAAAAGGAAACTCTTTTTACTTATTCCACTCTTCATTAAAGGAACACTTCAAGCAAAAACGGCTAATACTGTACAAACAGGGGCTGTTTAACAAATAAGATCAGGCTGATAAAGTCTGTTTTACATATACTAACGCCATGCAGAACATCTTGCTTTTCATTTTGCTGCTCTTCTCTCTTATCTTTATTTTACTTTTCCTTCTTTTCCAACATTTGCTGGCAAAGGATAAAAGTGGAGTTTCATCTTCCCAATTCAGCTTGTCTCCAAAAAGTATTCAATCTATGACCTTTAAAGTCACACATGACAGTCAAGATGAAAATATCCAGTCTTCCACATTAAGCAACAACAAATCTTTCCATCCACAAGAACATTATGAGGAGATGAAAGCTGATAAGGTGCAAACAGTCATGGTGGTCAGGGAAACGCAAACTGAATGCGAGGCAGCTGCAGAAGAGAATGGAGATAAATCATTCCCTGCAAAAGAGGGCGGTACAGACCAGGAATCAGGCAATCTGGCAGGTACTGATGAAGGTAATGCTGGGAAAGAAAGTGGTAACAAACCCGTAGATGAGACTGAGGTACACCAAGAAGAGCAAGAGGACATTAAAGATGACCAAGAAAGCCAGCCTGCAAAAGAGCCAGAAATGAAACGCACTGAAACTGAAGAGGAGGAGCAGAAAAGGGAGACGGCTCCAATAGAGCAGGACTTAACAGAACCAGATAAGGCAGAGGAGAAACCTAAGGAACAAGAACAGGATGAGCAAGAGCAGGGTGAAACCGACCAACATACAGAGGGAAGGGAAACGTTTGTGACTGAGGGAGAAGCCCTGGAGGAGCCAAACAAGGACTTGCAGGTATCTACTGAGTCTCATACCAGTAAAGAGAAAGAATCAGAAACAGAGAGTCCTCCCATTGAGCAGCAAAGACTGAGTACTTTGGAGAGTACTGGAGAGACCTCCATCACAGAGCATGATGGGGACCCAAGTGCTGTTGACCCCAAAAACATTCTTGACATGCCAGAGAGTAAATTTACCTTTGAAAACAATGGCCTTAGACCAGTGCTGTCAAGGTCTGCCATGATTGATGGAGGTAAACAGGGGAGACATGGCAAAGTGAAACCACCCAAGTGTCCCAAGGTACTTGACCTTAGGCTGTTCCATCAAGAAAGATAACAGATCCTGAAAGCTTTATAGCTCCATAGGCTTCGTGCTTGTGTTCCTTTCCAGTGTCCCAGAGTTGTGCATCTTGCCGTACTATAGCGGCCACACATTATTGTCAAACCCTGATCCTGAATTGTTATTTATTCACTTAATTCCCATTAATTTGTTACTTCCCTGTTAAATGTGATGTCGTTTGCTGCACAGACATCCGGCAGAGGCTCTGGTACCCCATCACAGAGGGAGCAGGAGCTACAGAAAGAGAACCTCAAACTATCCACAGAGAACCTAGAGCTTCACTTTCAGCTAGAACAGGCCAACAAAGACCTGCCCCGTCTTAAGGTACAGCTAAGTTTTTACTCTTAAGGGAATGCATCTGAAAAAAGGTTAACAGAGAGTGGACCGGCAGTGGAAAAACCTTATTTGAATAGTGCTAACTAACCTTGCTCGCTTCTTTTCATTCATAATCACATTAGCATTTATTGGATGAAATATTCCTTTAAAAACAACTAGGACAGACCCTCTGAGGCATATTAACAACATAATTAGCTTTCAATAGCACAACTTGTACAATGAGGACAATCCTATTATTGTTCATCAACAGGATCAGGTATCTGACCTCAAAGAGATGTGTAACGTGCTGAAAAAGGAAAAAGCAGAGGTGGAAAAGAAGCTGGGGCATGTCCGTGGGGTAGGTCTTTGTATCCACCATCTCATCTTGAGGTTTCTATTAAAAAAACATCTGTCCTATGCTGCGAGAGGTTTGTCTGTTTTTTGACTTCTTTGTGGTGCCGCCATCATGATAAACAAAGATTTGGATAGAAAATGCTCTCATAGCTGAACATTGTCTCATTCTTGTGCAGTCTGGACGGAGTGGAAAAACAGTCCCTGAGCTGGAGAAGACCATTGCACTGATGAAAAAGGTGGTGGAGAAGGTGCAAAGAGAGAATGATAGTCTTAAAAAGAGCTCGACCACTGCGACACAAGAGCAGCTAACCTCTCTGGAACGAGAGCATGAGAAATTGAAGGTTAAAGCCATAGTTTCCCCTATACTTTGAATGTAGATAATTAGCCAAGACATGTTTGGCGTCCATATTAAGTGAAGTAATCTGAAACACACAGTCTTGTGTAGCTTCTGACACTGTATGACCTACAGTTATCTATAAAAATGGACAAAAGTATTTCGCACAGCTGAAAACAGTAGTAGTCATCTTATAGCCTGAAACTGTTCTTTTGTCTATTTTTATACATAACATTTATTTTCTACCATTTAAATTTTTTATTTTTTATTTTTTGGGCAACAGACTGAATATGACGAGATGAAGGGGAAAATGGAAGTTCAGCTGACATCAAGACTTGAATCAAAAACTAAAGGAATGGAGAAAATTGTGATGGAAAATGAACGACTGCGCAGGGACCTCAAGAAGGTAAGACTTTGCAGCATTTGGCTGAAGCGTATCTAAGTCAGCGCAGTCTGGCTGTGTTAAAATAATTTATAACTTTGATTGTAAAAGAGGTTTTGTTGTGCTCCAACCCAGGAATCTGAGACTGCAGAGAAGCTGAGAGTGGAAAAGGCCAGTCTGGAGGTGAAAAATGAGAAGCTAAAGGCAGAGCTTGAGGAGACCGTCCAGAAGCTTCTGCTGGCTCAGTCCAGGGTGCCATCATTAGAAAGGGCAGATAGCAAGAGCTGGAAATCTACAGTTGTGACCAGGTACTGTACTAACTATAATTATTTTCCCTTTCATTTCTATTTCCTTTTAAGTATAAAGATCTCAGTCACTAAATGTGTAATATTAATATTAACTTTGCAAAAGTCAGAGGCAATCCTTTGATTTATTTCAGTTCCAGTCAAAACAGCTATTATGGACCAGTTGTTCTTTTTTTTATTGCTTTTTAAAGGTTTTACAACACAAATACAAAATAAAACATTTACAGACAAAAGTACTAAAGCAACAACTACAAAATTTGGCCTTATAATCACCAGCACCGTGAAAAGTTGTCCACTGAACCCCTCAAACTAAACTTGATCTTCTCGAGGTGCAAAAAGAAAACAACATCTTTTAGCCAGAGGGAATGAGAGGGAGGAGAGTGAGACTTCCAACTAATCAGATTTCTTCACCTTGCCAATAACAGAGCAAAAGCTATAGATTCCAATTCTCGGGAATTCAACGGGGTAGTGCCAATATAAATACTAAAAAATAGCTAGTAGAGGGCAGGGACTGTTTATTAAAGACTGTTGAAAGAGTAGAGTATACAAAGTCCCAGAGTCTCCCCAATTTGCGACAAGACCAAAACATATGAGAGAGGGTCACCGGGTCCTCGACGCAGCGAAGACAGGTTGGCTTAACCTCAGGATAAATTTGTGCTAATTTAGCATTGCATAGATGAGCTCTGAATAACTTTCAGTTGCATTATGTTTAGCCTTGCACAAGAGGATGAAGAGTTAACTCTGTCCAAAGCTTCAGTCCACCATCTTTCCTCCAGCTCAAGACCTAACTCCGCTTCCCATTTAGTCTTGGCCTCAGAAACCTTTGCTTTATTAAAAGACAAAATCTTAATATAAAAAATTCACAGTAAAAAAGTCCTCCCAGGGGAGAGCTGGGGACATTCCGGAAACATGGGGTAAAGGGATTGTGCACAGTGACAAACTTGGAAAAAATCTAAAAAGGTCTGTTCTAGGGAGCCTAAATTTGGAAACTACTGAGGAGAAACTTCTAAATGTGTCATCAAAGAAATCCTTAAAGGTGGTAATACCTCTCCTCTCCCAACTTATAAATCTAGAGTCCAGGGTTGCAGGCTTAAATAAATGATTTTTTTTTCCTATTGGACCAGTTGTTCATTTTTGAGCATCAGGAGGTAAAAAGCAGCGTATATACAGAAACATTAGAAGTCTCAACAAATAAATATGACATTGTGTTTCAGTACTCAGTGTGTCCACCCTTTGTCTTTATTATAAGCTGCATTCTTTTAGAGGGACTTGCATTGTTTCCCAAAGAAATCTGTAGGGATGCCGTTCCACAACAATCCAGAAATTAACCTGTTTTTCCTCCAGGCTGTTTGAAAATAAAATGAAAGAGCTTGAGAGTGAACTCTCCAAGAAAAATGCAAGTCTCTCAGAACTTAAACTGCAGCTGACAGAGGCCTACGAGAAAGAGCAGAGAGCACAGCGTACCATCATACAGCTGAAGGAACAAGTATGTTAGTGATATTTTTGGAGACCATTTTATATGAAAATGTAGCTATGTGAAAATCTGAAAATGTACAATTTTTTTTTTGTTTGTTTTTTTCTTCTTCAGGTAGAGCTCTTGAAAAATATCCCCATAGGAGCAACTACCGATGAGGGGCTTGCTCTGGAGTTTCAGTCTGTTAGGTAATGTAGGAATGTAAAGTGGAGAGGAAGTAAATGAAAACAGATCACTTTTAATCCATTTCAAAAGACTCCCAAAGTCTCACATAATCACACATGCTGACATGCATTTCACAGACTCGCACACAATCAGCTGGAGCGTGAAAAGGCTCAGCTTCTCCAGCAGATCAAGAAATACGAAGAGCAGTTTGGAACCAGCAAAGCTGGACCAGGTACCATTATACTGAATAATAATGAATGCCATTAAATGATCTGTATCGTACTCCAGGCTCACCAGATTAACTTACATTAATTCTTTTTCTAGGATACAAAGAGCTTCAGGCCCAAATAAAAGCAGCCAATGCTGAAAGGAGTCAGCTGCAGGTATTTTTCCAAATAACATAGCCTTATTGTGTTGTTAATGTGAAACAGTACTGTGGAATACATGACGTGTGACAACTGTTCATATCCTAAGGACGAAGTTAGAAGGATGACCAAAGAACTGGCAAACTTTGACCCGACATTCTTTGAGGAGCTTGAAGATCTGAAGTTCAATTACAACGTGGAGGTGAAGAAAAACATCATTCTGGAAGAACAGCTGAAAAAACTTTCAGAACGCTTTGGAGTACCAGTGGACATCCCAACAGACGGATCACTCAGCTAACACAAAACATGTGTACAAGAGGGTGCAAGTCTTAAATTATTTTAAAGGCTCTATTAAGACCAAACACAGTACTCACAGTGTGTAGGCATGACAACTTTGGAATGTTTTCATGATTCAGTTATTTTAATGAGAATTTTTACGCGAACATTGTGTTTCAAAAGCACGGCTAATTTACAATGTACAAAGATTAGAGCATGTGTTGTTTTCAGTGCTGGTTATTTGTGGCCTTATTGAGTACCTACAGAATGTAGTGTTTTACATTTAGTAGCTCTGTTACATGTACAGTACTATGTCATCACTGAAATCGGACACAGTAAAGCGCAGAGACCATCTGTAGCAAGTTTCCAGCTGTTTAAATGTCTTTATTACAAGTTTCCATGTAGAATAAATATTTTCACTTTTTTCTAATCAGTTCATTTATTTACTTATTCGTAGTGATGATGATGTGCTGAAGAATTCGTATCAAATGAATTATATACATTTTAACTCTCCCACTTAAAATCGAGAGTGAATGAATCCACTGTTTAAAGTTTGCATTACCATACATCACGTGCCTACTGTTTTTAAGTGCTTAAATTCAGTGGCTTCTTAAAGACTTACAATAAGCAGCTTTGATCTCATGGTAATATTTAAGAGCTGGCAAAGATTAACAACACTGACCATTTTTTAAGCACAAGGTGAACAGTATATAGGAATGTTTCGTATTTCCCTGGTCCACCTTAAATTAGCAGTTTTCAACCTGTATGTCTCGGATGGAGTTGAAATGCTCTCCATTGAAGCCGGAAAGTATGCAGAATAAGTCCTTATGTGAGTCAGCCAAACTCGCTGGATCATACGTCCTCCTGTCCACGTGAACAACCACAGGCCTGGAGCTCAGAAAGGTGTCACCATCTGGCCATTTCAGACCCAAATGATGGCGATGAACCTGTAAAAAAGCGAATATCAGTGGAACATAGAGCTTGTTAGATGTGCAAAAAAATATAGAAATGACTGGTGTCTGAACAATTCCAAGACTCCTGACTGATCACTGTTGATATGACTTCATCACCTTGATAAGAGTGCCGTCATTACAGTGCCAAACAATTCCCTCCACACGGCCCTCATGGCATTCCTGAAACCAGGAGTAAAGCTGCTGGTATTCCACCGGAGGAGCATTTCTGACCTGCAGGATCCCGTGGGGCACCAAAACATGGACCGGATGCTTCTTGCTGCCCAATCCTGTGAAAACGCAGTAGTTACACTACCCCACTGGTAATTTTGTCTTTTGCTAAAAACGTCTTAAAGCAGCCATATCACGCTTCCATGTTCCTCACTAAAATAAAAAAGGTTTGCTGTAGTACGTAATAACATTTAAAGTTCCAAAATGTACTGTTAATCCCCAGCCCAGGGGTCAGCAACACACAGCTCTTTTACTGCCCTCTTGTGGCTCCTCAGCAAAATTAGATTTTTAGGTAAAAAACAAAATCCTCCTTTGCAGTAAAATAAAAACTGCTGGTCACACCAATGCAGACCACAGTCTCGCCTAACAAGCACCCAATGAAAAAGCAAAGAGAAAGATTTAAGACAAACATCGATAATTTAGAGACATATGGACTTTTTGCACTTATAAGCTCTCAGCTGGTTTCCTGATACGTTTAATCAGCAATGAGAAACTGTCAAACACTAAAAAGTCATGAAGTATTCTTGTTTGAATTTTCCAGTTCCACCTTAAATGGTGCCTGAATGTAACTATGCCATTTAAGGTGGAAAGGGGAAATTTGAACGAGAAACTGAGTTCATGTTCGCAATTTCGAACAAAAAGTGAAAAAAATGCTGAAAGATGTTTTATCCTACTTTTGTGGAAACGTTTACTGCTGGAGATGCAAGAGAAGCGGCTATAGCTGAGCTAAATCTTAAAGCAGAGCAAATTAAGTCTGCATTTTCAGTTATATTACATTTTTATCCTATGCTAGAACATCAGCACGACATGTTTACAGTCAAGATGGTAAAACCAACATAAAATGTTGTGGCTCCGAAGGTGGTTCGATTTTTGTTGAAAGGACAAAATGGTTCTTAATATTTGGATTGATGACCCCTGGACTAGCCCTTACAGTCCACCTAGGGAACTATTACGCAAAAATGGCTTGTTTTGAGATCACTGTTCCTGTGATGTCATCGAAATCAACACGTTTCAATATATCCACCAATAAACTGCCCACAGCAATTTAGCTCTCTGCCATTTTTAGCCTTGTGTCACCCAGCACTTTGAAGGCGGCAGAACCTCAACACATTAGGACAGCTACCAGCCATCACTTCCTGTTTTCACACCAATCCGCTTGATGCTTACCATACGGGTTTCCATTGATATTGGTTCCAATCAGCTCCAGCGTCTGCTCCATCAGCTCCAACAGTGGAATGCTGGCAACTTCCAGCAGACCTTTATCTTCAGAGTGAGGCCTCAAAACTAGAGCTAATCCAGCTTCATAATTCACCACAGAGGAATGCCAACAATATTGCTTGTTGGTCTCCTCCACTGGAACCCATCCTTCAAAGTGAAAGCAGTTTTATGATCACCTTGGCTTCCAGTCAATGCAATATAACAAACATGAGCACATCTGCCTTGCGAAATAAAAGTCTTGATAATTGGACTGATTAAGTAGAAAATGTGAGTGCCCAGGACTGGATTCAAGAACCTGCTTGTGATGTGATCTATAACAGAGCTTTGAGGATTGTCTACAGTGCAAAAACATTTGTTTACCAGGTGTATGACCATGTTCATCAGGCACTGGGTGGCCGTTCTCATGCTGGACCCGTTGTGCAGGAATCCAGGAGTCGGGCACAGCTCTGAAATCTTCTTCTATATTCCATGTGAAACCTATCATGAGAGAATGTAAACCAAACCTGATTTAAACCAATTATAGGGGCTGTAAAAGCAACAACCAGTGTAGAGTAACGCCTTAATCCACAAAGTAATACACAGCTGATCCGATGTCATCTCATTATGCCATTATCTTTATCTTTAATTACTTTTATTAGAGATGTCAGAATACCACATTTTCCTTTTCACATGAAAATGTCCTCAAGTATCACAATGTTATTTTGTCACCAGCATGTCCCACTATGCTGTTCTACTGATGGGAATGTTGTATTATCACTTTTGTCGGAAGAAAACCTTGTATCTCCAAAATAACTTTACAGGAGAAGGAAAAAACATTCCATGCAAGTCAGTGGAATTTCTTTTAGTCCATTCATCATGAAATTAATATGCAATGTGAGGGTAACGGGCATTTTGAATACCAAAAACTGAAAAATGTCAAAAATGCAGATACGAGGTCTTCTTCCAACAACAGCGTTAGGCTGAACTTCGGGAAGATGAGCAGAATACCTTTACAGGTCTTCTGAGAGTGCTGATACTTTTTGAACCTCTTGTCTGCCTGTTTGGTTGGTTTCCGATCTAAGCGTGCCCAAAGGTACGGTTCACCTTCAAAAGCAGACAAAATGAACAGCTGTATGAAAAAATTAAACAGAGTTACAGTAAGCAGCTGAGAGACAATTACTGTTTGAATAGTGCCACTCAGTGCAAGCACACGGCTTCATCTGTTAACTGTTTCTAAGTGGAATATGTAAAAATGTTGCAGTGCCTGAGACACAACAAATCCACCTGGTAAAATAATCACTTTCACTACAGCCTCCTCAGTTTCCTCGTGAATGTGAATAAACTGCAATACGTAAAACAGTAAGTTCATACATTTCAGGCTGTCATGTATGTGTACCGTTGTATGTTGTGACATAGCAGCATGTGCCATCCAGCTTCTCTGTGGCGAGCGCGCAGTCAATGTCTGACTCCAAAGCCACAGGATTCACGTTTTCTGTGGCAACCACCTGAAATTGCTGAACACAAACATTTAATATTTAATGTTTTGTTTGGTGCTGTCCTGATTGAGTTTGTGCAGTAACACTAGTGACTGTTCCAGTTCAGTGTTGCCCACCTCTAGTTCAGGGGTCTGTCTCATGAAGCAGGACTTCTTACTACCTTCAAAAGGGAACTCCACTCATTTCTCAAAATTTCTAATGAAGCTGTATGAATTTTTGCTAAATATCATCCAGTGAGGTTTGGTGTGAAATGCTTTATTTGAGAGAAAGTTACAGAATTTCCAATTTCTTTGGGGACTTTTTTGCCTTACAACGCCCTACACGTACCCCTCCGCCATCAACGGATTTAAAGAAATCTGCTGTAGCCCAAATACGTCAAAAGTATAATAAAACAATGTGTCCAGACACCAGGCAGTATATTCACACCCATTTAATGTAATAACCTACTGTGAGGGAGTTTCTGGATGTATAGACGTCTGGCTCCTTTCAGCACCAGTGTGAACAATTCAGGGGCAATCATGGGCCGGAGATTAGGGAACCAGCCCTGTGCCCAGAAGGTCGCCGGTTCGATCCCCTGAGCTGTCAGCACACGACTGAAGTGCCCTTGAGCAAGGCACCCAACCCCCAACTGCTGCCCGGGTGCTGGGGATATTGCTGCTCACCGATCCGGACAAGTGTGCTCACTGCCCCCTAGTGTGTATGTGCTGTTTCACTGCACAGATGGGTCAAATGCAGAGGTGAATTTTCCCCGCTGTGGGATTAATAAGGGTCACTTAATCTTAATCATCTCTAGAGCAAAGCATTTCACATCAAAAAATTTGGAATTACATTGTTTACCTACCTCTCGATCATTTAATCCTGCAGAAATCGTGTGGTAAAGTTTGCGGTTTGGCTCATTCTGTTTTGTGACGTCTGTACCGTCAATCACACTACGTTTTAATACAGTGGTAGTATGATTTCTTATTCCTTCTATAAAAGAATAAGCCTCCTCACAGTCCATGCAACTGGCTTTCATGTGTCCATGAGGAGGAACTAAGGAACATTCCCTCTGGCTACTCGTCACCTGGCCTAAACAGCCCAGGTCACATTTTCCTCACTTTATCTAAACAAAAGAAAGTTGTTTTTGAGGTCTGAAAACCATTCAGTCCATATGAAAACTAAACTGCAATGTTTTTCATGAAAAGCAACACATTTACATACGACCAGCCATTTGGCCTACAGCAATCTGAGCTCTGCCCACTCAGGCTGAAGCTCAGGTTTACTTCTGGAACAGGGCATAATATACGACTGCCTGTGGATTTACATTTACCAGTCTTAAAATCATGCATTATAAGAATAATGGGGAAAAATACAAGAAGAAGGATACGGGGCCTTTAAATTTCCAGCTGATGAAATAGACCCTGTAAGTGAGCAGTCATTTACTGTAAATATTACCAATAATGTGAGGCTGCCTGTTTGGCTCCGCGAGCAAACCAAGAAAAATAATAATAATAAGAAGAAACAATATTCTGGGTCTCGATGCAAAATGTTTTTATCACCCCAATATTTTCTCGTTTCACTATCCCGTTCCACCTTAAATGACGCGCAGCTGCGTTATAGCCCCCCCGCTGTAACCAGGCTTCAGAATGCAGCTGCTACTCTATTTAAGGTGGACCGTCGAATTCGAGTTCGAAGCTGGCGAATAAATAAGAAGGCAACTCCAGCCTCGTGTGAAACACCGTGACTGCAGCAACACAAACAGCAGCTCGGAGGAAAAGCAGGAGGCTCCACCAGACGCGCTGCTCTCCGCTCACCTGACGGTCCCGCTTTCTGGACGGTTCCTCTCTCACCTCAGTGAGGAAAACACAGGGAACCTTCTGCTGCACTGAGCCCAGGCGGCGCATTGCTGGTCGCGCTCTTAATTAACTTCTGCACAGCCTCAGTTTATAACATTTTATTTGCCCAGAAACTGCAGCCAAACTAAATAAACCAGCACACGCCGCGTTAGCGGGCTAAATAACGCTACCAGCAGCCTGTATTACACACTGCGCTGATTCTGACTGCGAAGCGGCGCTCTTTGCTGACGCCTTGTGGTCCGGAGTCATTACAATAATAAGAATAAGAATCAACTGACATTTACCAAAGATCAATTCCATATTCACAACACTAGAAATCCGTTTAGCCTTTTATCATTTGAAACGAATGAACTAAGCTGAAGTAAGTAAAAGTGTTATTTATACTGGGGGAAAAATAGAAGAAAATCCCACAAAGTCCGAATAAAGCAGTCAGCCACTAGAGGGCGTGCGGCACTGTGGTGGCGTTCTTCCCAGAATCGTATGCCAAAGTCTGGCAACTCCGGGTCAGATTACACGTTTTCTTGATTTTTATAAACACAGAAAGTACAATTAAATGAATAAATAATACGGAAAACGTGGCATGTGCAAAAGTTACAGCACGTTTTATATTTAATATTTACCATTGTGTTAAACGCCGTAGATACACAGAAACAGTTCACTAAATACTGCAGAAAATGTCACTTAATTTTGGTCCCTGTAGAGAAAGCGTTGACTTATTTTCACTGAAATATATAAATAAACATGCAATTTGACCAGGGTGGCAAATGAGCTTGGTACGACTTTTATTTCTGTACAAAAAAAGTAAGTTGTGCTTAACCCAAGCAAACCACAGCTTTTAATTTCCTAGTCTTTCATTGAAAGCCTGTTTTATAATGTCAGTGAAAAACATGAACCCTCTTCGTGATGATGTGACGATGACCTGATTTCTCTACACAGCAGATCAGCTTTCACAGAGATATACTTTCAAAGGTCTAGAGTCTCTTGGGCTGTAGGATAATAACTCCTCACATTTTTATGCAGTAACATGTTAAATTACCTCGTAACCACATTAAAAGTCGTCGTAGCGGCAGAAATTCTAGCTGTTTATAACGATCTTATAACAGACCGGGAACGTCAGTGAAGCCGGAGAAGGTCCCGCTCCGGTCTCCCGCTCTGGGCGCAACCATTTTTTTTCAATGGGAAGGGGGGGGCAAATATTTAAATGTATTATACTATTATTAGTAATACTAAAATACTCTAACAGTCAGTTTACTCATTACTCATATATAATTGTATTCATTCAACAGATACTTGTGATTATCAAATTATTCTTAACTATTAGGGAGCGTTATGGCGAGTCATGCACCCCTCACCACTCCTGGGTATGATGTCTATGAGCCCGGCGCCTTGTTTTCTCTCAATTTAGTTTTACGATGTCGAACAAGCAACTAATAGCTACTTATTTCCTCCAGATTTCGAGTTACTACGCCAGAATAATGACATATTTTCTCAAAATCCTTAGTTTATAATTAGTACGTCATGAATTCGTATATCAGCTACGTACATTAGGATGTTATTAGTGTAGGGCCCTTAATAAGTGGAAGAACGATATGCCCTAATATGGGCCTGCAGATGACGTCACAACGGGGCTGTGAGGGCATAAGTAAGACGTCAGTTAAAGAAGAAATCACTTTTGGATTTTCACTCGATCAGTGAAGCTGTTGGAGACCATTCTTTACATACTTTACTATTCTGTGCTTCCTTTTTCTTTAACAAACTAGTTTTCCCTTATTGTCATTACTGAGGTGTAGTAATCATGAAGGAGGAGAACTATCAGAAGAGGAGTAAAAGAACCTCCCTAATCCAGGAACAACAGGTTCTACAGCCAGTGGTGCTGAGACTGGGACCCTGTGATGTTACTCTTCACAGAATGTGCAGGGATTTTTTTCTGCCAGATATCTGGAAAAAAAAAACCCAGACTGTGAAGAAGCCTGAGAGGAACCCAAGGCCCAGACCACCCACCAAATTTCCACCACTGCCTGGGCAGACAGTTAGTGGAAACCGAGGCACCAGCATCAGCAGAGAACCTCCAGCAGAACCCAATCTGCTAAGTGTCATAGGTACAGCGGTCAAGATGTCAAAAACAACCCAGCAAATCTATGTGACCGCTGGCAGAATGACGCTGCTTGAACCCTTGACGTCTCACCGTGCTTACCAAACACAAAGTAAAGACACTAGCAGTGCTGTGAGTGGAGGGATTCACACCTCTGCTGAACATCCGTACACTCAACCGACCCCACCTGCTGGTCCAAAACCTCAGAGGGTCGTGTCAAAGAGGAGACGTGGAGCCGTCTTGAAACCTTGTGAGAAGGCAATGCTGGAGCACGAAAAGGTGAAGAACACTGAGCTCAAACAGGACGTCCCAGCAGAGACAGCTGAGACTCAGACTGAACAACAAAAAGAGGTGCAGAGCAAAGAACAGGAAATCCATGAGCATGTTGAGGACTCCTCGCAGGATTACGACAGTGCTCGAGAACCTGATATTGCTCCCTCTGTAACTGAGCAGGAAGCTCCTGTGGTCTATCTGCGCCGGAGAAGGAGATCTAGGAGGACAATAGCAGAGCTCTGTGGGACACTAGGTGTCAACCTGGACTTTTTTCAGACACAAATTCCCCGTCTGCGTGTGTCCATCTCCCCGGGCCTGCTTGAGGTAGAGGAGGACAATGAAAGGGACTGAGAGTCATAGCAGCAGAGT
Organism: Pygocentrus nattereri; assembly: GCF_015220715.1. Classification (NCBI taxonomy): domain Eukaryota; kingdom Metazoa; phylum Chordata; class Actinopteri; order Characiformes; family Serrasalmidae; genus Pygocentrus; species Pygocentrus nattereri. The sequence goes on from NC_051218.1 coordinate 8,966,503, forward strand.
GAAGACATCATCTGCACTGTCCCTCAAGACAACAAAAGCCAAAGCCAAAGACCCCACCTTCCATCATGATGCCTAACAACTACAGACCAACAGGAAAATGTCAGCAAAAGAGAAAAATAAATATGCTGCTTTTATATATCTCAGTGTCTTGGTTGTGTTTAATAGGTTCTGAAATATTATTGTTCATTATGATGGTCCGGATTTCTGTCTTGAAACACAAGGTTTGTGCAGTTTGTTAAACTGAATATTAGAGTATCATCAATCATAAACAACAGACCATACAAAGTGTAAAAAGCACCAGAATTAAAGTGCACGAAACGTATTATGGGGGTCAAAAATACTTTACTGAACTTTGTTATATACTTTGTTATACAGTGGCATTGAGATTTAGAACTTGTAATCTTACTCAATTACATTTCAAGAGAGAAAACAAACATTCTCTTTAAATTGGAACTTACTGTTCATCATCATCATCTTCTTATTATTACTCTGGACTCAAATTAAAATACACACACCTCACAACACACACACTGCTTTACTGTACACATTCAGAACACACACTTCTGGATGAGTACATTTGTGTGTTAAGAGAGTGAGTGTGTGTGAGGGAGTGAATGGGTTATTTGAGTATCAGTGAGTTAGTGAGTGAGTTAGTGGGTAAATGTGTGAGTAAATGCTTACATGAATGAGTAAATTAGTGAATGTATGAATGAAAGTGTTTCAGTGAATGAGCCAATTAGTATGAGTGTTTAGATGAATGAGTGAATTAATGAGTGTTTAAGTGAATTAGTAAATGTATGAATGTGTGAGGGTTTGAGTAAGTGAGTGAGTGAGTGAGTGAGAGATTGTGTTTGAAAGAGTGAGGGTTTGAGGAAGTATGTGAGTGAGTGAATTAGTGTGGTTTTATGTGTGCATGTTTAAGTGAATGAGTGAATTGGTCAGTGTAAGAGTATTTAAGTGAAGGAGTGAGTGTGTAAGAGAGTAAGTGTTTGAGTTACCTGGTCAGTGTAAGAGAGTATTTAAGTAAATGAGTGAGTGTCTAAGAGCGTAAGTGTCTGAGTGAATTAGTGAGTGTGTAAGAGTGAGTTTCAGTGAATGAGTGAATTGATGAGTGTAAGAGAGTATTTAAGTGAATTAGTGAGTGAGTGTTTAAATGAATGAGTGAATTGGTCAGTGTAAGAGTGTTTAAGTGAATGAGTGAACTGATGAGTGTGAGAGAGCATGTGAGAGTGCATGTGACTAGGAGTGAGTGAATGAGTAAAGGTTTGAGTGTGAGTGACTGTATGAGTGTGAGTGAGTGAGCGGATGATTAAATATGTGAGTAAACAGTACAGCGTGTGGAGAAAGGCAGGACGGTGGTCACCCACCCTCCACCTGCAGATCTTCTTTCCTGCAACGTTTAGTTCCAACATGCATCTGACATGCTGACTAAAATAAATAGAACAACATTCACAAAACCTTAAAACAGGCCCATTATTATTGGAGTATCATGAATGAGAGTATGAGAGCGAGAGTGGAGAGATCAATTGTTCTATTTGTTGGTCAACTTCAAAAAGAAGATCTAACTCAACTTCCTTTTTTCTGTATTATGTATGAGTTTAACTACTTATACCTCAACTTTTAAGTTAGTGAGTGTTTGACATATCCCGATATTCATTTAAGTGGAGTTTCTGGGCACTAGGTCTAGATATTTTAGCACCTCACTGAAGAGGCTACTCTCACAATTATAGATGCATGCCTTCAGCACTGGTTTATCTGACTGACCACTTTATTCAGTTATTAATCACATTAGTTATTATTCTATAAAGTGAATATGTAACATGTAGTTCTATGAGCAAAGAACCTTCAATGTGGACCTACATGTGAACACTTACAGCAGGAATAATCAAGGGTTCTTTGCACAATGCTATAGAAGAACCACATCTGTTCACTACAATTTGATGGTTCCTTAAAACAAAGTTTAAAGAACCTCCACATTACATATAGGCTCTAGGATGAATGCATAAATTAGCAGAGAACCTTTATATTATATAAATGTTTTTAAAACTTTAGAAGGTTCTTCACAATCACAGATCTCTTTTTCAAGCATGGTTCTTCTATGGCCAGGACTGACAAGATGGGAAACTGGAACAGTCACATTTTCATTCCGTTTGAATATTAATAAACATTCTTACTTCTGATATCGAGAAGCTCTGGAATAAAAACTGAAAGCACTGATTTGCAGCCATATTCGTATTTTGTCACAGTCCAAAATTTTATTTGATCACTGGAATTCTGGAAAGTAACAACTGTGCGGTAATTATTTTCTACCTTTTATGATTTTTTTTTTTTTTCGTTGCAAATTGTATTTTTCCTGTAGACATCACAATCCCAAGAGAAGCCAAGCTCATTTTAGCTTGCAGTCCAAAGATACTCACATGTAAACGGAACAGAACAAAATCGCCAAAATTTGCCTGAAAACAGCCTCTGAGCTCTGTGTCTGTTACAGTATTTAAAAGATTAATATTATTAAGTCTTTCGTTTTTATTTACACAAGATTTTCTAATTGTTCTCGACATTCACACATATTTCAAGTCTCACATTTTCACTGTACTGTTACTTAAGTCTTTAACAGTGAAATGACTCTTGTTCCAGGCACAAAGCATGCAGCCAGTGCACTCAACTCACAGCCTTCACTGAAGATAAATAATAAATGTCTTAATGTTGCTCTTTTGCCCAGAAGGTGGCTGCACATTCTGGACCGAGCGTCCAGTACTGGTCTATTTGAGTTCTCCATCTGGCTTCATGCTGAAGGGCTCCAGCCGTTCGCCCTCAGGCAGCAGGTTGTTGAGCCGCTCCATCAGAGGCACGGTCTGGTCGATGCCCATCTGGATCCGCCGCAGAATCATGGACATCTCGTTCACCTTCTGGATCTGCTCTGCATATTTGGCATAGCGCTTCTGTCTGTCCTGCATGATGCTGAAGAGCGTCTCCACCGAGAGGTCCATCTGGAAGAAGCACAGTCAGACTGAGCACGCTGTAAAAATATAGTCTGCTCTACTTAAAATAATATAGTAACTGGTTACGTGACTTTTCTTGAGTTGACTCAACTTGAGGACACCAGAGTTCACACAACTCATTTACATTTAACATTTATGGCATTTGGCTGACGCTCTTATCCAGAGCGACTTACAATTTGATCATTTTACATAGGTAGGCCAAGGCGGTGTTAGGAGTCTTGCCCAAGGACTCTTATTGGTATAGTGTAGAGTGTTTGCCCAGGTGGGGGTTGAACCCCAGTCTACAGTGTAGAAGGCAGAGGTGTTACCCACTACACTATCCAACCAACTCAAACTTCTTAGTTGAGTCAAATATTCTCCCAGCTACTGTTTCTAGTTCTGTGTTTCAGTTAGATAAACAAAACTGAATGAGGTTCTTTTTGTACCCAATTTCCCTACTAGCTGGCACCTGAAGGAATTTATTGTTTTGAATTGTGCTACATCTGTGTTATATATTCTGTATTGCGTGTGCTCATGCTGTGACTGTACTTAGAACATTCTTCTGTCTATTCTTGTTTATCCCTATATGGTCGTGTTTGTCACACCTGTTACTTGTCCTGTATGAGCTGGGTCTAATCTTGGCATCAGTCCAGCTATATAACTGTGTCAGTCTGGTGCCTGTGCCCAAACGAATAAAGATCTCTGTATAGAACAACAGGCTGGTCCCCTGGATTTCCGAGGGTTTGAAATTCTACACACTCCATCGTCCACAGTCCCACCTGGCATATTTTTATCTTGGCATCTGAATATGGACAGCTATGGTATCGCTGAGATTCAAACTCACAACCTACTGATGTTGGGATGAATTCTTAGACATTTGCACATGAGATGATGCCATGCTTTAAAGTCAAAACGGCAAAAATCTTCTCCAGTGTCTTAAACATTGGTAGATACAAAATATGAGCTGCTTGAGTGGCACAGTGGACTAAGCCGTCACCCCAACAGGAGGTTTTGAATTGTGTGATGGAAAGAGTCTTGGCTAGTGTGGAAGTTGAGTATAAAAAAAACTAGCTGATTTAGTTTACCTAACTGAGATGCAGAACTGAAAAATTAAGAGAACTTTTGACTCAACTAAGAAGTTTGAGTTGTGTGAACTCTTGTGTCCTAAAGGTTAGTCACCCCAAAAAGCCAGGTAATCAGTTACTAGTCATTTTGAGTTCAGCTGACCTTTCATTTAACAGTGCAGTGGTCCTTAAAGCAGTGGTCACGAACCCTACTTCAGGAGAAGCATCTTCCTGCAGGTTTCAGCTCCAACCAAACGCACCTCATTTAGCTAACACAACTCTTTCAGCTAACACACCTTATCCTGCATGCCTGGAATGTCTGAAGGTAATAACTAGATGGATCGAGTGTGGTCGATTAGGGTTGTAACTCAAGTCTGCAGGAGGGCAGATCTCTGGAAGACGAGTTGGTGACAACTGAGTCCTTCACATCTACATAGGAGCAGGTCCTCTTCCAGCAGAGATTGCCATGTTTCTACAATAGCCCATAACAAACCCAATGCTGGCTCTACAGAACATCTTCCATGGTTTTAAGCTGAAGTTGCAGCTTGAATTTGGTGGTATTATATCACCAGTTGGAAGGCATAGAAAGAAGAAGAATTAGTGGTTGCTGGCTAACCATTTGTTGTTGTGAGATGTTTTAGATAATTACAAAGTACACCTATGGGGTAACTGTACCTGATAAAATAGACAATGAAGATAGACAATGTAGATACAAGTTGGGTGCACCTACTAAAGTGGTTAGTGTATGTCCATTTGGGTTTGTGCACTCAAAAAGTTATTAATCCCCTGTGTTAAAGTATAGTGCTGGAGTACCTCTTTGATCCTCTTCACCAGAGCATTCTGGTCAAAGGCCACAGCCTCGGCGCACTGGTGTAGGTGGTCCTGGTAGCGCACACAAAGCTGCAGCACCTGCACAGAGTCCAGCTTCTCCACAGACACCGTGCTGGGTGACGTCTGCCCACTCAGAACACCTGACAACATCAGAACACTTGTATGTCTTAGGCTACACAACGTACAGCCACTGGATGGTGGTATTTCACAAAAACTAGCGTCTGGCACATCAAGGTCACATTTATAGTACATGGTTTTAAAATATATCTTCCATTTGTTGAAGCTAGTTAGCTGTGGCTGTCTGGGCTTTGTTAACATCATTGGTACTGTTAACAACACGCACTCGTTGACAGTCGTATGAAGCAGAAGCCCTATACTCTTAGGAAAAAACCAGCATGTTATGCACTATGGAACAGAACTATATAAAAACAGAAAAAACTATTTAAACACTCAAGGGGTTCTTTGAGTCTTCACAGTTCTACACATTACTTGAGGCGCTGTGGATAGGGCTGCCCACTGGGCAAAAGTGCTCATTGTCCCCAAGTGCGTGTGTCTAGTGTGTATGTGGTGTTTCACTGGGTAAAATGCAGAGGGGAAATTTCCCCGTTGTGGGACTAATAAGGGTCACTTAAGCTATGTTTCCGTATTGTCACAAAAAACAGTGAATTTAAAACAGGCTGCTTTTGCAGTTTAGTTCCCATATATACATACACACACAATATATATATATATATATATATAGGAGTGGTTCTGCAGGTGGGGGCCACAGACCACTTCTCAGTACCTATGCTTTCTGGCTGATGTTTTGGTCACTTTTGAATGTTGGTGGTGCTTTCACACTCGTGGTAGCATGAGACGGATTCTACAACCCACACAAGTGGCTCAGGTAGTGCAGCTCATCCAGGATGGCACATCACTGCGAGCTGTGGCAAGAAGGTTTGCTGTGTCTGTCAGCGTAGTGTCCAGAGGCTGGAGGCACTACCAGGAGACAGGCCAGTACACCAGGAGACGTGGAGGAGGCCATAGGAGGGCAACAACCCAGCAGCAGGACCGCTACCTCCGCCTTTGTGCAAGGAGGAACAGGAGGAGCACTGCCAGAGCCCTGCAAAATGACCTCCAGCAGGCCACAAATGTGCATGTGTCTGCACAAACGGTTAGAATCCGACTCCATGAGGATGGTATGAGGGCCCAACATCCACAGATGGGGGTTGTGCTCACAGCCCAACACCGTGCAGGACGCTTGGCATTTGCCAGAGAACACCAGGATTGGCAAATTCGCCACTGGTGCCCTGTGCTCTTCACAGATGAAAGCAGGTTCACACTGAGCACATGTGACAGACGTGACAGAGTCTGGAGACGCCGTGGAGAGCGATCTGCTGCCTGCAACATCCTTCAGCATGACAGGTTTGGCAGTGGGTCAGTAACGGTGTGGGGTGGCATTTCTTTGGAGGGCCGCACAGCCTTCCATGGGCTCACCAGAGGTAGCCTGACTGCCATTAGGTACCGAGATGAGATCCTCAGACCCCTTGTGAGACCATATGCTGGTGTGGTGACCCTGGGTTCCACCTAATGCAGGACAATGCTAAACCTCATGTGGCTGGAGTGTGTCAGCAGTTCCTGCAAGATGAAGGCACTGAAGCTATGGACTGGCCCGCCCGTTCCCCAGACCTGAATCCGATTGAACACATCTGGGACATCATGTCTCTCTCCATCCACCAACGCCACGTTACACCACAGACTGTCCATGAGTTGGCGGATGCTTTAGTCCAGGTCTGGGAGGAGATCCCCCAGGAGACCATCCGCCACCTCATCAGGAGCATGCCCAGGCGTTGTAGGGAGGTCATACAGGCACGAGGAGGCCACACACAATACTGAGCCTCATTTTGACTTGTTTTAAGGACATTACATCAAAGTTGGATCAGCCTGTAGTGTTTTTCCACTTTAATTTTGTGTGTGACTCCAAATCCAGGCCTCCACTGGTTAATAAATTTGATTTCCATTGATGATTTTTGAGTGATTTTGTTGTCAGCATATTCATGTACAGAACAAAGCATTCAATGAGAATATTTCATTCATTCATAGGATGTGTTATTTGAGTGTTCCCTTTATTTTTTTGAGCAGTGTGTGTATATGGATATATATATATCCATCCATTTTCTAAGCCGCTCCTCCGTCAGGGTCGCGGTATATATATATATGTGAGGAGTGAGCAGCAAATTTTGAAAACTTTAACAATGTTTACATACTACATCAAACATTTTGGTTTAGAAACAGTTTTCAATAATACAGGTCATTTAAAGTCCAACTGGGTTGTATTTTTCTAGTCACAATGCTAGAATTCTACCTTGGAAAAACAACAAGGAAAACAAACACATATTTAAAGTATACTGTCAATCATAACTGGTGCATGCAAATTATTTCACTTACATCAGCAATAATTTGGAAGTTTGAAGAGACAGACTGAGCGCAGAGGTACTGCAATCAATAATAAAAGCTCTTACCCTTCAGAAGAGGTTGAAAGGTGGGGATCTCTTGAAGCTTGATGACATCAGGATCATTATGGATGTTGCGTAATGGCTGTGTTCCTTGAGCAACAACTACTATGTCATCCATTTTTGCTCTGTGCTTAGCTGGTGAAGGGACAACTAATGCAATAAAAAAATACACATTTACTTGACTGGCAAAGAGTAGTGTGTGGATCATTCATGACAGCATGGTACTGTTCTTTTGTGTAAATTATGACTGTCTTGTGCATTATGAGTTTCAGCCATCCAACCATCCATGAGCTGCTGGTCTTACGCATACCTTACCCCATTTACAATCTATTGTGGATTATGTGTAAGGTTGGGGAAGCTTCTAGAAAAATCTTAATGTGAAAACAGAAGCAACAGAGACCTCATATATCAAGAACAGTTACTCATCTGCAGAGGTGGGTAGTAAACAGATACATTTAGTTAAATAACCTCAAGTAACTGGATTTGTGCTTTCCTGGGGATAAGTTACTAATTCCACTTTTGTATCTCATTCCATTGTTACATTGGTGAAGGCATCCATACTGCTCTGTGATTGGTCCCACCTCTGATGTTTCTGGTTTATAATAACAACAACAACAACAACAACAACAACAACAAAAATTGTATTTGATAAGCGCCTTTCAAGACACCCAATGACAATGTACAATGAAAATCAAAGAAAAAATTAATTTATGATTGCACTTTCGACAAAAGGAGAAGAACATCAAAAGTGCATCAAAAGGAGAAGAACATCAAAAGGTGCATCAAAAGGAGAACAATGCCAAACGACTTTCAGTTCCTACGCCGACAGATGCTGGATGTACTGAAAAGGTTTGACTGCAGTTATGCAGTACTTACTACTTAGTTGTGTTTGAAAAGGCACTTTTACTTAAGTCATTCTTTCACTATATAAACTAAATACTTTTTGCCCAACTCAGCTCGACTATAACCAGTGAATGAAAACAGCAGAACACACCTGAAGAGTTGTAGTCCGAGTGCTTATGCTCAGCATCTCCACTCTGTTCAGCACCCATGGTGTACTTTTCCCCTGTAAAACAAGCCTGATTTAACTCTGCAATGAGTCCGGTTAAGCACGGTTACTAGCACATTCTAACAAATGCATTCTTTTGAAAAACTTTACCATGGCTAAATACACTAAAACAGCCTAAGACCACCAAACCTCTTACTTACCTATCACTGAAAATAGGCACTTTCTAGTGCTGCGAGGATGAACCTGTGATCCAGAAGGATCAACGTGATCCCAGGTTCATATTCTCAGTAGTAGAGAGTACCTATGAACAGCAGTAGGTAAGAGGTTTGGTGGTCCTGGGTTGTTGTTTAAACACATTTAGCCCCGTTTTTGAATGTACATCTAACGATTGTGAGTTTAGCTGAACGTAGGCAGCTCTTGTTTTGAAGGATTCAACCCTTTTGAAAGCGAGCAGATCATTCAGATCGGTTGGCATCACAAAGGTAACAATGACTGACTTACCTTATATGACGGTGTTTGATTTTAGAGAGCCACTTCTTAAACCCGCTGCTGTTTATGTGAGACGCTGCGGCGCTGCGTTCAGCTCAGCTGTGCTGGTCTAGTCGGCTTTAGCGAGTCATTCTAACATTACTGTATCGTTTCAGCGACACTGACAGCTCCGTTAGTCCACTCCACATCGCTGAACTCGGGTTCCCTTCGTTGTTGCAGTCTGCAGGTACTATCTAAATCCTACGAAGTGCTCTGTTTGTACGTGTGTAAACAGCTTAGCCCGCTAACTTCTCTAAGCAGCGCGAAGCAAAACAGACGCGGAGTGATGACCTCGACGGGTTACGCGTGACGTTATTCCACAAGCGCTGGAGAAGATGGGAAAACAAGAGTAAGGGCCCATAATCTACATTTCCCTCCAATTTCTCTTTTTTATCCTTCTTTTTCTCTTCTGCGATTTAAATAGCAGCACCAATTTCAGGTTGTTTGTTTTGTTTAAAAATTCTGCCACTTTTAAGAAAAATTGCGTTCCCTCGCAAATAAAATGGGTTCCCTCGTAAATGTTTTGCGTTGCTGCAGCTCAGACATGAAGCAGCTCGTTGAATCTGCTGCTGATCTCGGACTGAAACATAAAGACATAGCGTCGCTTCTCAGAGTCGAACACTAGTGGCTCGGACTGAAACTGAGGTCGGGGGTCCGTAAAAGCGACATTTACAGAGACGGCAGAGAACAACTGCTGGATGAACTCAGCACAGACTGGCGAAACTGGGAAAACAGCTTTTAAAGCTGACCGCGCTGACCGCGCTATGCTGCAAACAGAGCTCTAATCTAGGCAATGGCGCTGGGCACCTCTGGTCCTACGTTCGCTTGCTGTCTGACGAGCACCTATTTTGCGTGGGAACGCAATGTCATTAACTTTTCTTTTTAATCACTCTCCCTTAGGGACTCAGTGCAGTTCCACAGCACTTTTAAGCCGCTTAAACTCTGTAAGCGATCTGGGGATCTTGACCACCAAACTATATATGTTTATATGTATATGAAGAATCAGAAATATATGCCAGTGTGGAGATGTCCTTTGGTGCCTAGAGCTTATCTGTGTCAAGGTTGGCCTCGATGGAGTTATCAGAGTTAGACTCTACTCCAACTCTCTCTCTCACACACTCTCTCACACACACACACACACACACACACACACACATATACATACACCCACACATAGATTAGAGGGGCGACTATCACTGCAATTGACGACATTTCAATGCTTATTGACGATGAGGGTCTGTCTGGTGGGGGTTATTAGATTAGATTAGAGGTTTCTGTACCTTGATGCTATCTTTACGATGTTCAAGGCTGTTTCTATCAAGGGAACGGGGAGATTTCACGTACAACTTTAGGCTCCATTAAGTCTGCACATCCAACACACACATATACATACAATAAGTCTGTGCATCATACACACACACACACACACACGAACATACAGATACACACCTTTCACCTCCATTGATTACACTTCATCTTTAGCTTTAGGTAGTATAAAAATAAGGTATTACAATGTTCTTAGGTGTATTACAATGTATGTTTCCTGAGTGTGCAGTTGGGTCGTTCATCTCTGTAGGCCCTGACAATGAGTGCTTGTCTCTCTGGCTAATGCTGATTGGGTGAAGAAGGTCACTTCAGATACGCAGGGCTGTTATAAATTCTTTTGGGAAAACCTTAAGAGGTCAGTTCGGGCAGGAGCACAGAGAGTTGGGACTTGGAGAGATAAGCGGGAACTCTTTGTCTTGGGAGATGGGAGAAAGAGCGAACCCGAGTCCACACTCAGCTTACCTGGGCTGATGGTGCCCTAAAGGCTCTCAAGCCTAATTTTTCCATTTTATCTCATTTTTCTTAAACTTTTAAATATTTTAAAAATATTTATTAAAAAAAAGAAAATATTTAGCATGATTTTTCTGTCTTGATTTCTATTTTTTGTCCAGTGTTTTTTTCCAATAAACTGGCAAAACTCCTTTTGGACTCAGGTTGGGTTTTGTACACCACAACAGACAATTTTTCCATTTTCACAATCTTACACTCAGCCTGATTGTTTGAGTATGGGAAGTCTGATCCTCAATCAGCCTTAAAGGGGACATATCCTATATTTTATGTATTTATTTTTTTCCCTGAGGTTGGTTTATAATGTGTATGTGGTTTTGTGTACCAAAAATAGTGATAATTCATTGTTACACGACCATTTCCAACTTCTTTTTATGCTTTAAACTGCTGCCTTTGTGCACTCACCACCATTGTTAATGTCCCTTTAAGACTGATAGATGTAAATGAGTTTTGGTCTGATTGGCTGTCCCATATTGTGGTTGATTAAAAAAGTAAGCCAGGCTGAAACATTAGAACCTTAAACATTAACATTAAAACCTTATAACCTCAGTGCAATTCTGTGAATCCCATGGAGAATGATATGCCATCATTGATTAAACACTGTGCAAAAATGACCTAAAGTAAAACAGTAACACATTTTATTATTTCTGCATTGCAATATACTACTTTTTATGATGATCTGTAATACTTTAACTTCCATATAATATGGTTGTACTACTATCCTACAGTAATCTATAATATTCTTATTGTATTTGGTGTAAGATTCTCACAGAAATCCCTGTAGTATTCTATTCACATTCAAACTTCCATTAAAACCTAATTTTAAAAGCCTTTCTAATGAGTGCATGGCCAGTGTGCACAGTGTTAAGTCTGTCCATCATGGGCAGGGCCTAGCACAGCTTTTATCTGAACTACAGTCCCAATTGCAGCCTATAATCTTGAGGGGATGCACCATCCAGGCCTAGCAGATACAGAAAAAGCATGACACAAAGAGGAATTAGACAGTTTCTTTCTGCATAATTTAATCTTCAAGATGTAAACAAGATCAATTAGAGTTGTTTGATGTGAAATATGCAGTTCTGAAAAAACATCACTAATCAGATTTTACAGTGGTGGTGATAGAAACCAGATATCTGAAGCATCTAAATGCGACCTGACACAAAGCTATTATTAAAAAAAAATTCTGAGTATGTTTTTTGATGCCTGAGACATTGTTTTACAATGCATCATGACCCCTGATTCCTATATTATGCAGACATTTTGAGAAATCGGTGGAATTCTCCTTTATGGATAATTAGGCTTTAGATGTTGGAACATTGATGTGAGGATTTGATTGCATTCAGCCCCAAGAGCATTAGTGAGGTCAGGTACTGGATGATTAGTTCTGGATCACTTCAACTCATCCCAGAGGCATTGGATGGTCCTCCAGAGAATGCAGATCCACTGCTCCACAGCCTGTGGGGCTTTATACTCCTCCAGCTGATGCTTGACCCTGAGCATGGTGACCTTACGTTTGTGTGTGGCTGCTCCAGATCGACCCGTTCTATTGGAAAAGCTTTTCTATGAAGACTACACAAGCTGAGCGTGCACAGCTGAACGCCTGCCAACACTGGGTGCACCTTTAGGTAGCTGAATTCAGGGCTGTCTGTATAATTTTGGACATACAGCGTTTTCTCTTCTATGTATGGAGATCAGTTTGACAAATGAGTCAAGGGGTAGCCTTGAAATAGACAGAAACAAACCCTTAACGGACCCATATCCTGCATTTCTCTTGCACTTTATTGTTTCACCTGAAGTGCACATATAGGTTTCGTGTGATTTTTAAGTGGTAAAAACAATCCTAAGTTCTTTTCACATGATCATTTTCCAACCTCTCTTTACCCCTCAGAATTAAACAGGCTGTGTGCCTTTAAGCCTGACATAATTAAAATGACCACTGTTCTGATTGGCTGCCCTGTATCGCACCTCATTTAAAAAGTCCAAAGGGAAACACTCCTCATGACTTCAGTGTGGGTGGGCAGGGCTAAACTGCTGTAGGCTGAATAGGGGACATATGTAAACTTGTTGTTCTTTTGTGACATCACAGAAACAGTGCATCCCAAACGGCTTGTGGGACGGGAAGCAGATAATGTGGTTAGAAACGTTCATAAAATATTTAATAAATGTCATAAACGAGTGTGGTGAATTTAGTTTTCCACAATATGGGCCCTTTAAATGTGCAACCGTGTCACAATGAGAGGGGCATTTTGCTGTAAAGTTATATTGTAAGACCTTGCGAAAGCTGTGTTTGTGCAGATGAAAGATTTAATGAGATTATGCGTTTCCTCCTTTGGTTTATTGCTATAGAGAGCTCAGCAAGTGGGGATCTGTTTTTCCTGGTTCAGGTTTAGGTGAAGGCAGTCACCTGAAAACAAAAACAAAGCCTTCGTTTCCTGTGGTATAGCTTCTGGAAGAAACAGTAAAACATTTGACAATCTTTATTTATTTATTTTGACCAGCCTTATCTCGACTCTTATCTCTGCTCTAGCTATATTTAGGTGCAAACTGATGAGCCATAACAGTTTTATTGACACTATTTTGACTACAAATTCTGGAAAATATTCTAAACGCACTCTTATAATAACAAATTCATGGCACATCCACCCTTTTCTTTCCCTTTTTGGTTCTGTGTTGGTTTCCTATTCAGCTGCATGTAATCACTGTAAGGTTAATATTAGTAAGAAGACCCAAAAGAGTTCACATTAATAACTCCGTTAGTTATTTACAGTTAGTATTACAGCGTTACAACATGTTATTACATATCTGCTCTGAAAAAATACACCCATTCTCAGCCATGTCTCTGAATCGTGAGCACCAGCGGAGCGCAGCGATTGGCTGACGCGGGTGTCCGTCTCACGTTTGTGGTTTGTAAGCTGCTTTCTGACTGGCTGAAGACGCTGCATAGGATTGTACCAAAGACCTAATTGGTGGGAAATGTAGGTTAGTGGCCCGATAGTCACACGAAAAGAAGGAAAGTAGGTCAGAGACTGATTCCGTTTATGTCACAGTTCCTCACCCACCAGCCGCCCAGCCAGCACCAAATAAGTGTGATGCCGTTTTATCTCTCCGGTGAGTGTCCTCGGGTTTATGTCTAATTATTTATGAGCAGTGTGTGCTGTAATGTAGGCTCTAGTCGATGGACGTTGTGTGTGGTTTTGCCCTTCATGTTATAGTTATTGGTTTTTAGGAGGAGGGGCGTTATAGTGACATTTCTCTGGCAGAAGATGTCCTCGAAGTTAGCTTCTTATTCACAATTCTCCGTTCCACCTTAAATGGACCAGCGGTTCCATTCAGGCGTCTGTGGGCGCCTGAATGTAACCGCTGCACTGTTTAAGGTGGAACGGGAGAATTCGAAAAAGAAGCTGGCGAAGCCAACTTCAGCCTCGTTGGGAGACGGTGCTTGTTGGCTACACTGGCGAGCCGGTTTTGTGGTCATTTCATAGGCGTATTACTCGGTAGGTGCGCTTACAAACACCCAAAAACACGAAAGTAGGTTTTCCACATCAGCGGAAGAGGTCGAGGTGACATCGAGCCGGTTGAAGTCGCCCGGACTTGCCTCCAGACTGCTGAGCGCACGGTGACTAATGTGTTTCTGCGGCTTGGTCCCCACGTAGACAGTTGTAGATATATGTTCATGGAATAGCAGGTGAACTGCGTTGAATTCATTTTCTCGTCCTGTCAGCTCGTTTCTCCACCCTGTCCAGTCGAGGTACACGCTGTTCCCGAAGCCGGACTGCTCCACATGGCTTTAGTGCACATGGGGGCGAGAGTTGTTTGATTAAGGGGGAGTTGAGTAGGGCTGGGTTATTATATTGATACCGGAATGAGTGCAGATTCCAGTTTATTGTAGAGCATCATGTTATGTATATATATATATATATATATATATATATATATATATATATATATATATATATATATATATATATATATATATAATGTGTGTATATATATATATATATATAATGTATATGTATGTGCGCGTGTGTGTGTGTGTGTGTGTGTGTGTGTGCATACATCATCAAGAAAGTTGTCTTAAATGTGGAAATGTAACCTAATAACACAGCTTGTCAGCTGCCTGTAGATGAGTTAGACCAATAAGAAGCAACAAAACACCCATATTCTGCATATGTGACACCACAACCATCACAACTGGATGGACACACTCAGTGTTAACGCTTCATGCCAGATAAAGTGGATATTCCGGTGTTCTTGGCCAAAAAAAAACAATAATGGGGCTTAATTTATTAGAAATAATTTCAATTCAATTACAACATTGGTCAGAAAAATCACAATTAAATATTTCCTTCAGATCATTCAGCCAGAATGCGGTGTCTGTCTGTTCTGAGTATCTGAAGTTGCTGGTCTCTGTTTGGCCACTGTGGTCAGAATGAGAAACAATTCAGGTTTAAATCGCAGTGACGCCCTGTCAGTTCTAAGAACAGCTGCACTATGTATTGTTTATAGCCGTTGTGGTACTGATGTTGCGGAAAGCTTTGATATGCAGATACGCCCCTCAACAAACCTCAGTATTTATTTGTGTGATGTGGTCATCATTTCACCACGACTCTTTCTGTGAGTGTTTTTGATGAAGGGATGCACCGATATGAGAATTGAGGGCCGATGTCTGATATTTTTATGTACGCTCGCCAATGTTGATACATAAAGAATCATAAAATTTAGAAATCAAGACTAAATCTACCCAGATGTGTTTTATGGACTGTAGAATGGACTTCAGAATATATTGCATTTATTCTGTGGGGTTAGAAATGCAGTAACAAAATGCAGGCATTTGAGATTTCTGGAATGCAATAAACACATCATCAAATATTGGTTAAAATAGGGCTATTTTCTACAGCCGTTATCTGTCTGTGCTGATATCATTCCTGTATCATAGTGTATCTCTAATAAATCCATTCAGTCAGGCCACTCTGTGCTTGCGTCCCAGTGTGTTCACTCATTCATAGTTAAGAACTTAATTTAGGATGATGAGGAAAAATGTCGCAGAACTGAAATTTGATGTATTTGTGCATTTGTTGAGTATATTTCAGTATCTAACAATACCTGTCATAACTTTTTTTTTAAATTAAATGTAATTTTCATGCTTACAGTCAAATTGAATGTTTCTTTTGTTAAAAATCAGAAGTCCCCTGTGACCAAAACATTAGATGTAATATCATAAATGAAAAAAAAAATCACTTTATTTAGCCACATGGTTTATTTGTTTGTACAGTTACATTTGTGCTCAGGCTAGCTCTGAGAATATATGGACCAAAGGAAGCTCAACACAATATACTGGGTGGGTTTTGCAATTTGTATTGTCTCATTCATATAGTACAGGCCTACTAACCACGAGCTTCCATTCTGATACTGTAACAGTGAAGCACTGTTTTTAAAAATGTTTGCTGTATGTTCTCGTTGGTTTAGTTTATTGGGGCGACACCTGTGATCCAATTTTTACGTCTCCTTAGTGATAAAACTCTATTTTCTGGATGGCAACAAAATTACCACAGCACAAGAGAGTTTCTTGTTTCTGGGTTATATATTGTACGATTCCGTATGTTTGCATCACAAAACTAACAGTTGATTTTGTGAATATGAAGTAATGCTTAATAAATAAAGCTGCTGTAATCACCCCTTTGCCTGTGGAATCTTGCGGGGGCAGTCGTGGGCTGGAGGTTAGGGAACTGGCCCTGTGACCGGAAGGTTGCCGGTTCAATCCCCAGGGCTGACAGCACATGACTTAGGTGTCCTTGAACAAGACACCTAACCCCCAATTGCTCCCCGGTCACCGTGGATAGGGCTGCCCACCGCTCTGGGCAAGTGTGCTCACTGCCCCCTAGTGTGTGTGTCTATTCACTAGTGTGTATGTGGTGTTTCAGTTCACAGATGGGTTAAATGCAGAGGTGGAATTTCTCCGTTTGTGGGATTAATAAAGTATCACTTAACTTGCTATTCTGGCTTTACTTTCTTTCTTCTGCTGCTCATGCTCTCCCAGTGTAGGGAGGATGGAGATAAGGGTCTTCCAGTAAACCGTTTCTCGATTAGGAAATTGGTTAATATGGACATGCAATGTGACTAAATCAACAAGCCGGTCGAAAAGCTTTTATTTTTTCAGTAGGTGGCAACATCTGCCTGGGAAATCTCGGAAGCGTGTATCCAGATGGGACTAAAACGATCAGGGTGAAAAACCGTACATAATTTCGGGCCTGTAATTTTTCTCCGGGAAAGAAAGGAGAAAGAACTCAGACATGGCCAAACCAGATACAAATAAAATTGCAGAGTAGCACCTGTAGGAGAGGAAATCACACTAGGATCCTGTATAAATGGAATCCAGTCCAAATTGGGCTAATGGTTTAAATCTGTTTTTATCGGGCATTGTGTATCAGGATGTGTTTTCACACACTGTAACCTGTGTAAACTCATTATGTGAGTTATGCAGGATCGTTTATAGGGTGGGAACACTGTTTTATTGACACAGTGAGGGTTGTGTCCTGCTTGTTATGATTCGTCCATCCTTCACTTTTCATTCTATGTGCACGCCTTAAGCACGAGGCCTTCAGAGATTCAGTGCTGTACAAAAGGGGTCCACTGCCAGGATGAGTGTTCATGGCCCACAGAATGAATATGGCTGCATAGGAAAATAAATGAGGATATAAACCGTCATTCAGAGTGGTTTGGTGAGAACTGCCCCATTCTAGAGAACCTTACCAGGTCAGAATCATTTGTGGTGGTGGTGGTGATAGGAACCAGATCATTATTAGGGCAAAATAGTGCCCAGGGTTAGTTTTGTTTACTGACTGTTTTACCATCCTCAGCATTACATATAAGAGCCCCGAAGATGTGTAGGTTCACTGGTGATGCCTAAAATGGCTATATTTGTGTTGTAGACGTCGCAGCCCTGTGATTCCTATCATCCCCACTGTAAATAAGTTTCTCTACAAAGAGCCATTTTACATCAGTCCGCTCTGAATGACTTTGTTTACCTCTCAAAGATAGATTTATGCAGAAATTGTGAAAAAAAAAAAGTAGGGGGGGAGCAAATTTCAAGAGGAGTGAACAAACTTGACATGTTGACATTTAGCTGAAATGTAGTCCCCATGGATGCTGTCATATACAAACGAATTCCATTGACTCCAGACTGTTACAGAGTGCCTAGACAAGTGGTCTAAGAAAGCCGTGCCAAGGCTTCAGACTGTATTTTCCATGCACAATATAATTCCGAAATTGGAAAATTTACAATGACCTAGTTCAAGCTTTCTTTCTTCTGCTTTCTTTCTTTGTTTATTTCTCATGCAATTCAATGTGTGGAGGTAGCCAAAGCTGTCAACTAGTGCAAAGTTGGGCCTATATTTATTGTAATTCTGCGGAGATGTTGGTGGAGGTTAATATAGGAAGCATTACAGTAAAGACTGAAGTTTAACTTGAACGTCATGAGAGCAGTTAATGCTGATCTGCTGTGCCATGATTTAACAAGAGTACCAAGGACAAGGTGTACCCTTATCGAAATGTCACTTCCTATGGCTTTTACTCCATGTTTTAAGGTAGTGGAGTCTGACTGGTCAGCGGAAAATTCCCTTTGAACGGAAGGGGCTCCACGGCAATTTGGTTGGTGCTTTGAGAGAATGGTGCTTTCTCCTAGTTATCTAAACGTGGCCTAGATTGCATGCTTTTACCGAAAGTTTCCTGGCAACTGGAGGGCTTCGCTGATTAAACTGACCCACGTGTCTGTCTTCCCACTGCGGAGCCGTGCGTGGCCGGGGGAGTCAGGGCCTCAGTAGCATGCTGGTCTGGAAACAAACGCTGAACGGTGTAAAATCAGCCATTAAAATTGAGGAACATCTGCTCGACCTTGAGTCACAAACAACAAAAGAAACCGTGCTTGGACTCAGTTTGCCAGGTTTGATTTCAGTGTGATTTGCAAACAAACAACATGGAAAAAAGTGTATGTACTACTAATAAAAGACTGATACAAAATCAAAGCTTTTAGTTAAACTCTTTCACAAAGAATTCTGTAATATTTCAGGCTAGATTTGTCACAAAATCAGATCAGATACATTCTGTTTTTTTCCCTCCAACATCTGATGCAGCAGTGTAGTGTCCATGCTAGACTAAATGCTGACCCTCTATCTCAAAAACGAACGGGACTACCTAGGACTTCACCTGAGTGTGAGGTGATCGACTGCTGCATCTTAAAATTCACTCAAAACGTGTCTGAAATATCGCTCACTCACTGTACGTTCAGCTGAACTGGATAACTTTAGCATGTTTTGCACTCTTGTGTGTTGCATCATATGTGGCATACTGTCACAAAGACTGTGACAAAACTCAAACCTTGAGAATTTCAACAGGTAAACTGGATAAACTGGTATACTGCCCATGTTCAGGGAAGGGCTTAAAGGTGCATCTATGTCTTTTAAATTTTAAATCTCTGATTTAGGTATGTGACTTTGTTCAGGGTGAAAAATGAAAAATGTGTTACACAACCATTTACAGCCCTGTGATTTGGCCCTGGAATGAAACAAGGTGTTTTCCCTTTTTTGAGTGGCTGATGAATGATGTGATTTGCTGGTTCACAGTGAAGCACCACAGTGGCAACATATTGAAGTAAACACAGGCACGTAGGTCATCATACTTTTTAATTACCTTAGTTACTTGGAGCTTACTGGTAGCTAACAGTGCCTGTACTACCTGTTTACTTTCGATCTTGACAATAGTGCAAATTGAAGTTGTACCTCACTATGAAACTTTCAGAGAAAAGTTCAACTTTTGAGAAACTGTCTGTAGTGCAGAGCAAACTGACAACTTTGAATTAAAGTTTCTGCAGTCCTGAGGATGTGGCAGCTGAAGGTAGCTTACTATTCGCCAACTTGTTTTGAGAATTTCCCGTTCCACCTTAAATGGTGGCAGTTACATTTTGGCACTTGTATGAACAACAGCAGTTAAGGTGTCCATTGACAGTTCTTTGCTGTTGGTCTGCTGTCGTTGTTTCACCAGGCTGGTGTCTGTAAATTGTAGGGGGCTGAATATTAATAAGTCAAGACTGTTATGTAACAGTTGAGGATTTTGAAATTGACCCGTTTTACTGCCCTCTTTTGTAAATGTGGGATTTGCATTTGAAGGACAGTGTTTGAGATTCACTGAATGTCAGTTTCACACATGAAGCTCTCCTTATGCAGCTGTATCTTTGCCAGTGTAAGTAGTTTTGCGTTCTATGGCACCTTCAATCTGGCCCTTAGTGTGTTACAGCTGATTTTATATATTTTACTGTGTCTAAGAAAATCACCATAAACAGTTAAGAAATCTGACTCAGGTGAGCGCACCTGGTCATAGATGCTGTGAAATATCAGTCCAGATTGATGTGATATGTCTAACATGTTATTCGAGGTCAAGGGTCCTGAAGAAATTCCATTGTGAATGCTTTCCATGTGATGTTGGTGTTCAGCATAAAACGCATGGTTGAGAGTTCATCCTTGAGCCTTCTGTCCTCTGACAATGTGCCAGACAATGCTGCTTGGTAGTAGCAGGGGCAATAGCCAAAAATGTGTGGGATGTGTATGTGTGTGTGTGTGTGTGTGTGTGTGTGTGTGTGTGTGTGTGTGTGTGTGTGTGTGTGTGTGTATATATATATATATATATATATATATATATATATATATATATATATATATATATATGAACCATTTTAATAAATCTGAAATGTTTTTATTGTGAAAGTAGTTAAAAAATACCCAACAAAACACAAAACTCTACAACAGATGTACTTTCTAACATGACAAATTGGTGCTAAATTTTATTTGACATCTTATTTTATGAAAGGCTGAAATTGGCTTCTTATTCAGTGGCTATTTGTTGAATTTTCCATTCCACCTTAAACGGAGCGGCCGTTACATGCTGGCACCTATGTGTCCCGTACACTTGTGCCTCCGACTGTCAGACACTGCTGGAAATGGGAAAATATTACAGTTATTCGCGCTTCAGTTCCAGATGGTCCAGGATCTTGTTTCACACACAAGGTTTTGACCACAGCCTTCTCTGACCCGGCTGGCCCAGTCAGGTGGCTTTTCTCTGGTGTCTGCGTTAGGCGAAGGCTAGTCCAACAAGACCAGCCATTCCTTTATGTCCCCTGCCTAAAAAACAAAGTGTACTTCAAATGCAATGTTCTAGACAGCAGGAGGCGACTGAGGGACTGAAACATCTCTGGTTCAGTCTCTCCGCTAGAGATGCTAAGATCAGTGTATTTGTGCCGTTTCTGTGTTGCAGTATCTTTGTGTATTTGTCAGAAAAAGAATTTTGCTCATACCGGATGAACCTGTGTACCACCCACTACCACTGCTTGGATAGAAGGATTGAATGACATGGATAAAATACTTGTAGTGTGATTTTGTTTCTACGTATTGCAGTTGTGATATGTTTTGCAGTACATAATACAAGTTGAGCAAAATAATTGACACTTGTTGGATTGAAATCCATGGTTCACCGAACCACCCAGAGAAACGCACAGAAATGTTAAGTGGAATGAAAATGAGAAAAGTGTTCCCCTCGGTTGTGTGTGCTGGTTAGTGCAGACACCTTAAACAGTTTAAGCTGCAGATAAACAATAAAAATGTCAGCTGGGTGGAACTATTTCAGAGTTTCTATGAGGGGCATTTGACAACACATTCTAGGTTTTAAGAGAGGCTGCAACACCCAAAAGCTTCTCCACTACATGTTTGGTACCACATGAAAACATACTCTATATGCAGAATACAGCAAAACAACTAAAACTGAGAGGAAAGTCCCTTCTAGCACGCCAACACTGTCTGTAGCCACATGTAAACAGTCACAAACCACAGAAACAAAGTGCAAAGTGTAACTAAAAATAATAATAATTCTGTCTGTATCATTATCTTGTAGTTTTACTTTGTGTTATTTTTTCGAAAAAGCATAATTAAAATGTAAATAAAAACACTTTTTATTTTTTGGTTTCGGTTTTCAGGCCGATATGTTTTGAATTTTGGTTTCAGCCAAAAATTTTTATTCAGTGCATCAGGTGTGATGCATATAGACAAAGTACTATATCAATATACACTATATCAACATGCGCACTAGATCTGTCATCCAAAACTCACAATGGGCACAATGATGTTTGCTTGCTGTTGCACACGTTGAACTGCGTTAAACATGATTAATTCTGCTGTCTTTGTAATGAAACATACAGTTGTAGTGTTTTTAAGTGTGCACGACTGGATTGGATTCACTCTCTTTTACTTTCTGCATCGCATCCAACATTTTCTGTTGAAATCAGCTTAATGCTCATGCCCGAAACGGTGCCAGCCCTAGTGAAGATGCTCACAGTACATAGTAAAACACATAACTCATTGGTCAGAGGTAGGGCTGAAAGATTTGGATAAAATATCTAATTGTGATTTTTCTGACTAATATTGCAATTGCGATTATATTATAAATTGAGGTTCAAGCCTTTTTTTTTGGCATGACAAGAATATTAACTAGAATATTAATTAGCTTGATGTAGTGTGCCAGAGTGCCAGTTGTGGTTGTGATGTCTCAAAACATGCATGTTTGGTTTCATCTGATTCATCTAGCTTATGTAGACAGTTCTCAAATTCCACGTTATTTGGTTGAGTTTTCCCTCTTAAAACTTAGGACAGCATTTTTGATGATGTAGGCCATAATTTTAACAAAAATTGCAAGATATTGCGATTTGAAAATTGCATTCCCTTAGATTGCGATTTCGATATAAAAATGATTTATCTTTCTGTAGTTGGAGGGGTCATTTGTATATTGTAGCCATCTGAAGTATCAGTATTGCAAAGGCAAGTATGATGGCAGTGATTAGCAAACAATATATTGTGCAGCCCTACTGGACAGTTTATAGGAAGGAACTGGCCTCATACACTAGTGGAGGTTCACAGCCTTCACTGTCTGTACTGTTGCTGCTATAGAAGCACTGCCACCACACACAAGGTGCTCATGAATAAAATGAAAACAAGTTAGAAATATTCTTTGTGGTTTGTTAAAGCTATTGTGAGGTCCTGCCTGTGATTCAGTGAAATTTTTCAGTGATGCAGTGAAAGAAAAATGTGGAATTCGCAGTGAGCTGGGTAACTAAAGCCAACACTATCCAACAGAAATGTCCCTGACCTCTCCTCTTATTGGACTTGACTTTGGGCTTATATGAGTATTTGATTTATCTGGCTAACTGAGAAATTCTGCCTTGTGCAACCCCTCCTGAATGACCAGTTAGTGTGCTTAATAATATTCACCATTTTTATATACTCGCATAAGTGTAAGTGGCTGTAAATAAAGAATATATATAAATTAAAGGTATTACCTCTCATATCTTTCTAATCCGTCTAATCCCAGCAGGTTCATGCAGGATATGTGTTGAAAACATCTGTCTGAATGAATTTGTGTGGTGAGTATGCTAAGCATGTTATGCTGTCTGTAGTCACGATTGTCTTTGTGTTGTAGAAGTACATTAACAGCCCCCCCCAGGCAAGATAAGTCTGGATAGATATATGGTAAATTGTGATGTGTAACGCTGATACACGTAATACTAAAAAAGTACTAAAAGTACAGCAGCGTTTTTAGTACAGCGACTGGATCTGGTGCTGTCTGTTCTGCTGAAAGATTGCTTACAACAGTGTTATAGACTTTGCCTTGGCTGTTTTCATGTGAAACCAAAGGGATGTTTTTGTGTGACAGTGACTCTCTTGTGTGTGCTCAGATGATCTAATGGCAGACCAAAGGATGGACATCTCCTCCACAATGAATGAGTTCATGTCCCCCAGCTCCACAGACCTCATCAGCAGTTCTGTGGGCACGCCGGGCTTGGACTACACCCGCAAGAGGAAGGGCAGTGCTACAGAGTACCAGTGAGTACACGTGCAGTCCTCCTCCTCCTGCTCCCTCCTTCTCACACCTACTGCTCAGTGATGATGCACTGGTGTGGTTGGTAGATGTACACATCACAGATTTTGAGAATTAGTATTGTTTTTTGTAACGCAATCTTATTTTGTTGTTGTTTTTCCAGGATTGATGGATTTTCATTTGAGTAAGTATTTTTCTTCTATTCCATACTGTAATTCCATAAATGGAATGTGCAGTTGAACTTGTTTATAGGACCAGTGAGTTTTGCAGTCTTATATCTCTATTTTATCCAGAGGTTTTGTTAATCTCTACATTTTAAATATCCACAGTGATAGTATGGACACAGACAAGGATAAACAACTTGGAAGGTACGCTCTAAAAAAGTTACACTTAATATTCCATTCATTTTGAAGCATTCCTTTTTTGTTTTGACTCACAAACCCATTTGTTTAATTCCAGAGATGATCAGCAAGGCCGGATAAAAAATGCAAGGTAATACTGAAGTACAGAACATATGTATAATGAAAGAGCATATCACTGTTGTCAGAACAAAACCAGAGAAGGAGAAGAAAAAAGCATACTTTACTTTTAATGTAAGTCAATGGAACCAGATGTTTTTCCAAGTCATTTAAGGCCGTTTCTTTTGGTCCGTTCGTCATGAAATTTACACACACTGTAAAATTACACACTGTAAAATTTCTAATTATGTCAAAAACTCAAAAATGCAAGGTTTTGTTCAGACAGCAGCGATATGTATGATGAATTACGCTCCTGTGAAGTTGTTTGGACAACGATGTTTTACTTTTCTTGGCCTACATGAATAGCTTGATTAGGGATCTGAATTAGAATCGGCGAATAGGAATCAGCAATTTTTGTTGTTGTTGTTATTGTTGTTTTATTTAAATGAGCAACTAATTTTTCATTTTGTTGCTGTCCAAAAACAAAAAAACCCAGTTATTATCAGAATTTTAACTTTAGAGAAGGCAAACACGCCCATATCATTGATAACTGAGTATTGCTCAGCTCTTAGAAATAAAAGAGATGAAGATAGTATGTAAATATCTGTAAAGCTTCTAAATGTACTTTTCACTCACTAGTCAATATATGTTAAAAAAAACAGCACATTTTGAATTTGTGAGCTCATTTACATTTATCTACATGTTCAGTCTGTACAGCAGTTTAGCCCCACCAATTCACAAGTTACAAGGAGTCTTTCAGCCACAACTGCCTTTTGCAGGACAACCAAACAGATAAGAGATCATTTATCATTGACCTATATCAGTCTTAAAGGCACAGCAACAGAAACAGCCTGTGTAATTTTAAGGAATAAAGAGAGGTTGGAAAATTGGTTATGTAAGCATGAATTATTTAAATGTTGCTCATACATAAACCCACACAAACATCATATGCTCTAACCAAGCTTCGGTGCAAATCAGAATTTGTCAGAAGGGCCAAATTAAGGTTAAACTCAGGCTAAACAATGTGTAGTGTGCATATGGGATAAAAAATAAAACTGCAAATTGGAGGAAAGTGGAGGGCTTATTTGCAAAAATTTGTATTTTTTTTTAATGAATGCTTATATTGTGTGTGCTACCATGCTGTCTACTCCACTGCAGGGAAGCCCACAGTCAGATTGAGAAGAGGCGCAGAGACAAGATGAACAGTTTTATAGATGAATTGGCTTCATTAGTCCCAACATGCAACGCCATGTCTCGCAAGCTTGACAAGCTGACGGTGCTACGCATGGCTGTGCAGCATATGAAGACGTTACGAGGTCTTTTTTTTTCACTGATCTGTAGTCACATCTTTTATATGGCTTGGTAACTTATTTATGTTAAAGTTTGAGAATTTCTCTCTCTGTCTGTCTCTCTCTCTCTCTCTCTCTCTCTCTCTTCACAGGTGCTACCAACCCATACACAGAAGCAAACTATAAACCAGCATTCTTATCAGATGATGAACTGAAGCATTTAATATTGAGGGTAGGTTTGAGGCATCTGTACTTGATCTTCTTTTATGATAGTTTTATTTTGAGTGAAACTGAATTGCTTGTTTGCTGTCCTCAGGCCGCTGATGGCTTCCTTTTCGTTGTTGGATGTGATCGGGGCAAGATTCTCTTCGTCTCTGAGTCCGTTTATAAAATCCTAAATTACACCCAGGTGTGTTTTTGAATGACTTGTACATTCATGTCAGGTAGTTCATCAGGTTGCATAGCTGTAATATAATTTTTCACTTTTTCTCTGTTTTCCCTAGAATGACCTCATTGGTCAAAGTCTGTTTGACTATCTGCATCCGAAGGACATCGCCAAAGTGAAAGAGCAGCTGTCGTCATCAGATACAGCGCCACGGGAACGACTCATCGATGCCAAAAGTACAGTAACTCTTAACGAGCTGTGTTCCACTCATAATAAAGCACAGAGATTAAACTAACAGTGTGAGGGAATGCCCAGTGTTGAGGATGTCAGCATTGGATAGTACAGGAATTCAGCCAGGTCTAGGAAGAAAGCCAACAATTTATTTTGTTTTGTTAGTACATGGAATGTTCAATAATGGTAAATAATGTGCTGTCTGTCTCCTTTTCCTTTTCTTCTCCTACACATTTTTTCTTTCTCTCACTTCTTTTGTACATTGCTTTGTTTCTTTCGTGCTTTTGTACGTTTTTTTTTCTTCTTCTAACTCTCTCTCTATTTTTCTCTCATTCTCTCTCTTTATTTTTTTCTGGTCTGCAGCTGGTCTGCCAGTGAAGACTGATATCACTCCTGGACCTTCCAGACTCTGCTCAGGAGCTCGTCGCTCGTTCTTCTGCCGAATGAAGTGTAACCGGCCTTCTGTCAAAATGGAGGACAAAGACTTCCCCTCCACCTGCTCCAAAAAGAAAGGTACCTCAAGCCTTCTTTCATCTGAACAGCTTTATGTGATTAATCAAAAATAAGTTTAAATAAGAGCTGGAGTTGTTTCAAGCCAGTTGCAAGCCAGTAAAACTGTCGTCTCGACTGAGCTGTCGACCTGGAAAATCAGTGCAGATCTTTTGGCTAAAAATTGTCTTTTGTACACCTGGTTCTCCTGCAGGCCAGTGAAACTAGTCTCACTAGATCACACGTGATCAAGTCTGGGGGCCACTTTTGAACTTTTAGTGCTGGATTGAAGCAACAACCGCTGCTAACAAGGATACACTCTCTCCAACACCTGTCCACAAATCCCTCTAGTATCTTCTTTCGTCTGGAGTACAAAGAGCAAAAGATGCTGTTGTTGGTTAATGAAACCTCACCTTGCAAGAGTTGCTCTAAAAAGTCTACATTCCCACCCACATTTAGCATAACATTTCTCTCTGTTGTCCCCAGACATCCTCATTACGAGTTCACACCTGGTCCCTCAAGACTAGTAAAGCTGAACTGTGCCTTTAATAACAGTGGGTTCTTTTTTCTTAGCATGGACAGCCAATCCATTACTGTCTCAGAAAACAAGACGCTTTGGTCAGATCAGGGGCTTTTAATCCAGCCCTTTTACTCTAGTCTTGCTGCAGACACCCTTGAGCCAGGTGATTAGGGTCTGTAGAAAGCTGATTAGATTAGATTTGTATAGAATTAAAAACAAAATATAAATGCACATACTTCCATTGTTTTTACTACTACTATGATTATAATAAAATTTCAAATAATAATGTAGATCATATCAAAATAAACAGTTTATAACATTCTTAAATAAAGTCGATTTATAGAACACTGTAATTTACACTTATAGTGGATAATTGTAGTCTATATACTCTTAGTTAGTAATGGTGGTTAGTTATAATAGTGGGTTATAGTAATTATTACCTGACTCTGGTATGTAGGAGCACAATAAAAATGCGGACTGGTCTGGGTTCTCCAAGTACTGGACTGAAAAACCCTGAATTAGATGAATGTTTGACACATGCTTGGCCAACAATGTGTTTAACATGGTTTTAACCTTATTTGCACTTTATTTTAACAGCGGACCGCAAGAGCTTCTGCACCATCCACAGCACAGGTTACCTGAAAAGCTGGCCGCCAACCAAGATGGGCCTGGATGAAGATAATGAGCCTGACAATGAAGGCTGCAATCTGAGCTGTCTGGTGGCCATCGGCCGCCTGCACCCCCACATTGTCCCCCAGCCCATGAACGGAGACATCCGCGTCAAACCCACCGAGTACGTCTCTCGCCACGCCATCGACGGCAAGTTCGTCTTTGTAGACCAAAGGTGAGAACTGGACACGGCGTCTGTGTCACTGCCCCAGTGTCCGCAGATGGAGACTTACTGTCTGTCAAAAGTTTGGAGACACCCACAGTATCTCACGAAAGTGAATATACCCCTCACATTTCTGCAAATATTATATCCTTTCATGGGACAACACTATAGAAACAAAACTTGGATATAAATTAGGGTAGTCAGTGTACAGCTTGTATAGCAGTGCAGATTTACTGTTCTCCGAAAATAACTCAACACACAGACATTAACGTCTAAACAGCTGGCAACACAAGTGAGGACACCTCGCAGTGAACATATCCAAACTGTGCTCAAAGTGTCAATATTTTGTGTGACCACCATTATTTTCTAGCATTGTCTGAACCCTCTTGGGCGTGGAATTCACCAGAGCTGCACAGGTTGCTAATGGAATCCTCTTCCACTCCTCTATGATGGATGTTAGACACCTTGCGCTCCTCCTCCTTCCAGTTGAGGATGCCCCACAGGTGCTCAGTTGGGTTTAGGTCATCTTTCTGGAAAGATTTCTCACATCCTCAGAGAGTTCTTTGCCATGAGGTGCCATGTTGAATATCCAGTGGCCAGTATGAGTGAATGATACCAAAAACACCAAATTTAACAGCCCTGCTCCCCATTCACACCTGGAACCGGGGAGGGACAATGACACAATTTGGACATATTCACTGTGAAGTGTACTCACTTGTGTTGCTATTAATGGCTGTGTGTTGAGTTATTTTCAGAGGACAGTAAATCTATACCGCTATACAACCTGTACACTGACTACTTTATGTCCAAGTTTAATTTCAATAGTTTTGTCCCATGAAAAGATACAATACTTGCAGAAATGTAAATAATCTTAGTTTAAATATCATTAGTTTTTAATATGCTATGTAACTTAATGTGCCCTGAACTTTTGACAGACAGTTATATTGATTTTAATTGAGCTTATGTCAACTATTTTATGTTTGTTAATATTATAGTTCCTACTGGGCTCCAAACCTTTTCAAGAACAGAAACGAAAAACAGAAATGAACTGTTTTCTTGTGAGGAACAAAAATGCAACCAAAAACGTAGTCATCCTTAACTGTTCCAAAACAAGACATTTTAAGGGGGATTCCACTGATTTTTCTAAATTGAGATATAGACATAGTCATTCAGAGTGGTTTGATGTGAAATGGTTCTTTGTAGAGAAACTTACCAAGTCAGATTTCTTTACATTGGTGGTGATAGAACCAGATGTCACAATGACTACAACACAAATACAACCATTTTATTTACTATCCCAAACCACCAGTGAACCACCAGAGTATGTAATGTTAAAAATGAGTAAAATAGTGGTAGCTCTGAAGAAATTAATTCCCTTTGGGAACTCTGACATAAGACACCTCTCTGCCATGAATTGATTTAGATAAATAAATTTTTAGGCTGAAGACGCTTCAGAAAACTGGTTCCTGTCACTGTAAAACAAAAACGATAAAGAAATGTGAGTTCTGTCAAAGTAATGAGGTAGAGAGATGCAATGCTGCGCTACAGAATATCTCATGATATATTACATGTAGAACTAACACATTAAATGCTAGTTTTAGGCTGGAATGCCCCTTTAAAATGAAACATCAGTCCTCATTTAAATTGTTGAGGCAGTTAGATGTGGTTTTGTATTGATAACAGACAAAAATCACTGAAAATAGTTTATCATAAAAAAAATCAACATCAGTTTTGAGAAAAGTCCATGATGTGCTCTGATTTGATTGATTTTATACACTAACGAATGAAAATTTAAGTACAACAACATATAATAAAATGTCAGATTACAGATTAGAGTGTAAACGTAATGTAATAAACATTAGACCCATTAAAAACATTATGCTCCAATAGTAAGGTCTTCAGTTTGGCTTAAAGTGACTTACAGTTGGAGAATTTTAAAAGCCCCTCATTATCGGTGATGTCAAAACATCTTGTCAAGAAAAATCATTCCTTCAGACATTTACGCCGATCCACTTTAGGCAGGCCTTTTAAATGTCTAATGCTTTCAAACAGTTCGTCACTCTAAAAGCGTCTCAGAACGCTGGCTCGCTGCAGGTCTGGTGTGTTAATCCTGGATGATGTTTTTTATTGGATTTTTAATGGCTCCAGACTGCTAGATTGCCCTGCTCCA
This sequence comes from Pygocentrus nattereri, assembly GCF_015220715.1. NCBI lineage: Eukaryota > Metazoa > Chordata > Actinopteri > Characiformes > Serrasalmidae > Pygocentrus > Pygocentrus nattereri. The sequence continues at coordinate 8,996,527 of NC_051218.1, forward strand.
TGAAGACATTGATTTGTATAGGCATTAAGTAATTAACGCATATATGAATGTAGCCGTCCGACATTGCTTGTTTCCTTTTAGGGCGACAGCCATTCTAGCGTATTTACCGCAAGAGCTCCTGGGAACGTCGTTCTATGAGTATTTCCATCAGGAGGACATTGGCCATCTCGCTGATTGCCACAGACAAGGTAATCATTTTATCCAGTCGATTTAATTATTTATCTCTCCTCATCTTTGTGTCTGCCAGTCTGACAGGAGTTCAGCTGTTTCTTTTGGTTGATAAAAATGAAAGGAAGGCAGTTAGGAAAGTAACTTTTGTGTTATTCTCAGTTCTACAGACGAGAGAAAAGATCAACACGAACTGTTACAAGTTTAAGATTAAAGATGGTTCCTTCATCACTCTGCGAAGCCGCTGGTTCAGTTTCATGAACCCCTGGACCAAAGAAGTGGAATACATAGTCTCTACCAACACAGTGGTCTCGTAAGTCCTGTCTCCTAACTTCCTCTTTACCTTGGACACAGTGTGGTCAGTGTGATGAAATGATATTGTTATCAATTATTAAATTACACCACAATAAGCTTTCATGTCCTGTATACCAACTACATTTCCATCCATATATTTTATGAATCTTTTGGCATATTGACTTAAAAGTTAAAAAATAAGTGAGTTAAATCTGCAACTACTGGATGAAATCACTGAATTTCACACAAAACATTATAAGCTCGTTTTAGTTGGATGTATTTTTATTCTTTCATAGTAAAAATTAATGAATTGCAATCAGTTTTGATGGAAATGCATTTGCGATTCCGGCGGACTGATAAAGATAAAAAAAAACTTAACAGTGATATTAGACGAGTAAACGGACAGAGGGTACCCACCACTTCAACAGCAGGATGGAAACCCCATTAGCATCATCACCACATACTGAACCCTGACCAGCTGCAACCTTAAAAAAAGACGTTTATATTCAATATGGCAGCATAAAGGACAATTCAGTATTCTTACTTAAACCGCTTTTAATTCTTTATTTAAATAAGTTAATGGTATGTCGACACTGCATTTTGTCTACATGACCACCACTACCTCAGCATTGGTAGGTTCACTAATGGTGGATGTTTGGTCGCTGCTACTGTGCTGTTCAGCTACTATTTTTTATGGGTAGAGCAGAAACAACAGAAAATGTGACGTGACATTTTTCACATAGTGCTCTTTTTACACATACAGATTTTCCAGACACAGCAGCAGCTTGAAATGTGTCCAGTCTCCTTAGTCATGTGGGTTTCTGTGCTGTTTCAGAGGCAGCGTGCTGGATGGAGCTGATCCCAGTTATCAGTCCGCCTCGTCCCCTCAGAGCATGGACAGCGTCCTCACATCAGGAGATGGTCAGTCAATTTACCACCAGTTTACCTACTGTATATGTTTGAATAATAACAGCAGGGTAGTGAACTATAAAAGCTAAATTGGAATCATTTTATCGATTTCAGGAATTTGTAGTAGTATAATACATAATGTGTATGTGTTGCATACATAAATGGACTGAATACAAAAAGTGAGTGATTGGGCTTCTGAGTGCCATAACTGTCCAAGCGTTGGCCCTAGGAGATCGCCCTGGTGATGTTACAGCCATTCATGGCTAAGGGTCCAAGAGAGCACAATTGGGTTATGCTCTCTGGGTGCGAAGGATGGCCCCCACCGTCTTCCCCCATTGCTCACGTAACAGAACTGGCGGTTAGCGCTTTCCTCTGAGCGCATTCAGTTGTCCAGTTTTGTTGCATTAGCGGCAGTTTGAAAAGATGCAGTGGTGCTAGGTGCCCTCCGCTGGTAGTATCATGTGATTAGTGGAGTCAATATCATGCTGCTATAGCAAACTTGCACTCTGGACTTCATATTGCTGCTAACTGCCTACTCTCCTACTCTCCCTCTCTTGTGTACTTTCTATTTATTTATCTATTTTAATAACAGCTCTTGGGTGTAAACTGGACCATGAGATCTTAATTTCGTTCCACCTCATGTACCATGTGATGCGAATGACAATAAAATCTCCTTGAATCCTTGAAAGTAGTGGGTGGAATTGAATGTCACAACAAAACATGCATATCAACAGTATAAACTAGGTGTTTACTAAAGGTGCAACAGTTGCAATACGTAGTGAAAAATCTAATTTGAACCCAGTGTTGACCTTAGAATTGAAACATGCTTGGAACCTGAAAATACATGCATCGTTAGACCCCTTTTGTGCATGCATGTAAACTTTACACATGGTGCAAACATTAACATAGCAAGACACCACTGCATTGAAACGGTTCTGGATTTTGCGTCACACCCTTATTATTTACAGTAATATAGTTCAGGTGGGATAAAACTGTACAGGTGCAGTTGTGCAAAATGGGATGTGACAGATATGCAAAATATACAATCCTAAAACTGAATCTTGTGGGTTGGTTATTTCTCAGACGCTGTAAGAGAGCACTGGGCATTTCTCATCTAAGCTCATGAGTCATTCCATGCTATTTATATTGGTTGTGGGTGGGATTATGAAATTCTGTGAAAGTACAATATAGTAAATGGTGGAGGTGGGGAGCATACAGTGATGTTTTGGCTGCTATGATCCGGTGTGGTTCAGTGTTTTGAGTAAATATGTAAATGTATCTGTTGGTGTGTTGGACAGGAGGAGGGAGGCGGCCTCTTCAAACTGTCCCAGGCATCCCGGGAGGAACGCGAGCCGGAGCAGGGAAGATTGGCCGGATGATCGCTGAGGAGATGATGGAGAGGTGAGCGCTGTCCTCAGTGACTGCATCAAATTTCATTTAATAGCTTGAAAAGCTTCTAAATTCATGTAATTTAGAAATGAGATTTTCTGGCAAGGAGTTTTAAAAAATAAAATCATACACTTTTTTGTTTACTTATCTAAACACGTCAGAATCGCTGAAATAATCTAGATCACAACTATAAGTAACTAGTGCTTGTTTTCAAAAAAAGAAGATTAAAAAAAGAGCCACACACACACAAACCTCCCCAGCTTTCCTCCTAAGAGTAGGTACAGTTTCATGAGTCCCTGGACCATATTCAAATAGAGGTCTCCTGATTGGGTGCCTTGCTCTGCTTGTTGTTCAGCACTGATGAAACAATATAGTTACCAACAATAAAACTGGTTGATGACTACCAGAACATCTTAAATGGGCCCTCTCACCAAAGTTAAAAACGTAACCATGGCTACCATCTTTGGTAAACATACTGGCCTCCTGCAGTGGTGCCACAGAAGTCTGTAGAATGAGATTCTGTCAATCCGATGAGGCTGAGGGATACAGTGTTGCACTGTGGAGTATTACACAACACGACAAATTAAAATAGCTGCCTTTTAAATAAAATGTATGACTCGATATTGGTCCACAGCAAAGTTTGTGGAAAAATTTTAATCTATTGTAATTCAAATCCAAGTTCCCTGTCTGTATGTTCAATATGTTGGTCACTGAATAAAATTGAATGAACTCACAACTTTTGTCCCCCTGTCTTCGTTCCGCCCATTTTTCTTCCATTTTCTTCGACAGGATTCGAGGCTCCTCCCCTTCCAGCTGTAGTTCCAGTCCCCTCAACATCACCAGCACTCCCCCTCCTGACACCTGCTCTCCAGGGGGCAAGAAAGTGAGAAGCCCAAATTCTCTCTTGCCTGTTCTGAGTTTGTTATGTAATATCTATTTGACCTGTTTTCTGAGCAGCATTAAGCAGTAAACTTGGTAAAGTCTTTCTAGCAGGTCTTCTCTTTTAATTTGTCTGATTAGGTAAACCAGGGGTGGTCCTGGAGATCTACCACCCTGTACAGCTTAGTTCCACCTTTAATCACACTGATCCAATTAACAAAGGCCTTCAGGAGTGTTGGATCTGAAACTCTCCAGGGTGGTAGCTCTCCAGGACCAGGACTGAGCACCCATGAAGTACACTATGGAACAATCAAACAAAAGAGATGTGCGCTGATTGAGGCAGTGAGATGATACTGACACATTTTTGCTTTGTAGATTCAAAACGGAGGCACCCCAGACCTTCCTTCCACTGGAATCGTGCCTGGCCCAGACTCAATAGGATACCCGTACTCCAACAACTCCATAATGAGTAAGTTTCAGTTTTTACTGTAAGTTTTGAATTTGGTCTTTGCATCAGAAATATGAGCTAAGGAATTGATACTGGAGTGTTTCCTCGGTATCAATTTCTAGTTCACAAATTTTACCAAAACAAACAAACAAAGCATATTCAGGAAGAATGGGGAATCATTTTTAAGTGCATGCATAAACACAAAACCGCACCTCTGATAGCGTGTTGTCACGCTCATATCTAAACCTCAGAAAAAGCATTGAAACCACTGAAAAAGTTTTTTTTTCAGTCTTTTTTTCTGCACCAATTAAAAATGCACACCGTTCACAATCTTGATGCAGGGACCAATAGAAATGGTTCAGAATTATTGATAATGAAATCTTACATTAACGTACAGTAAAGGTTAAGAATGTTTGTCTATGTCTCCTATAAAGTTATTTCAGAGAATGTTTGCTAGGACTGCAGCATTGCACCACTTTGTAATTACACATTTAAAAGAAAAAAAAAAGGTCCTGTATTTAATCAAAACGTAATCTTTTGGCGTAGGCGATAACTCCCATTTGAGCATCGACATCATGGACGATCCCGGCTCCAGCAGTCCCAGCAACGACGAGGCGGCCATGGCCGTCATTATGAGCCTCCTAGAGGCAGACGCTGGCCTGGGGGGACCTGTGGACTTCAGTGACCTGCCTTGGCCCTTGTGAGAGTGGCACAGCAGTGGACTGACCCTGATCCAGCTATACCTGGATCTAAATTCTGGCTCAAACTCGAACCCCTAAAACCTCTCTGCGTGTGGCCATTTGAACAGGAATTATGCTTCAGCTCCTGTGCAGTGGAGTGCAGAGAAACAGCACCACTGCTGTCTAAATATAGGACCTCCCACTCGAAACACAGACACCAAGCTATCCTCTTCTTATGGAGTTTTATCCATCATTCGCATCTCTCTGTATATACTGTACTGTATCATCACTATGATACCCATCCTCATACAAAAAGATTATATATAAACACCTTTTTTGTGGTTTTATGTTTTTACACTACAAATGACATAAATGTTAAATATTCTATATGCAGATTGTAACAAATACTGTCATTCTATCATGTAAGAATACTTTATGCAAAAATATATATGGTAAAAGTGTATTGTAACAGCAGTGGATATTTTTAAAATAAAAAAGTTTCTCCTGTCTTCGTGTTTATATAATCATCGATTGAATCTGTTAAGCAGTGCAGTCGTCTGCTTTTTGTTGCATGAAACCATTTTGGATATGGACTTTTATGAGATTATTATCAGGGCTACTCACTGTTGCTCTGCAGTGAGTCACTGTGTGACGCAAGTGGTGCGTTCATGCCATTCTCTTCTGCTGTACTGCTTTCCTCAGCTCTCCATTGGTCCAAATGCTGTGATATTTTTGTTCGATGTTGCCATCCAGTGGCAGAATCTTGAAAGAAATAATTAATTCACTGCAGCAGGAGACAGAAGTGTTGCTTTGTAAAATGAGGCAGACGCTGACTTACAAAGAACTAGAAAGCTTATATATGTATTCTAAATATACATTTTTTAATATTATTTCAGTTTTTGACAATTTGAAATTACCTGTCACCCTTTACATTGTGTGTAAATTTCATGATGGAGTAAATAGCCCAAAACTGCTAGGTAAAAAATCTGGTTCCATTGACTTACATTAAAAGTAAAGCAGGTTTTTTTTCCTTCTCCTGTAAAGTTACCATTTTGGAGATACAAGGTTCTGATATATATAATGTTCATACACAGTACTGTCAAAAGTCAAGACTACCATATTAGTTCCTGTTAAAATGGCCATTAAAGTGCACATTTTTGGGCATCATGACAAAAAAAAATTTAACAAAAAATTACACAGAAGCCCCAATCACTAAATATAACATCTTTAAATAGTAAATTATCTATAGTGTGTCGGCCCTCTGCCTTTGTGACGGTTTCCATTCTTTTCAGGCTACTTGCTTTTTGTTTTTGGTCTGGACTCTTGGGTCTTGCAGGAGGAATTAGTAGTTTTATTTTTAGGAAACCCATTTTTTCTGTATCTTTAGAAATTTTTTTGAGAAGTCCAGTTTTTAAATTTCCCGCTTTGTTCATTTATTTGTCTGGTCTTTGACTTTTGCATAGCACTGTGTGTACTAGTGCCCTGCAATGGACTGGCGACCTGTCCAGGGTGTATCCTGCCTTCCGTCCGAAGACTGCTGGGATAGGCTCCAGCATCCCCCCCGCGACCCTGACGGAGAAGCGGCTTAGAAAATGGATGGATGGATGGATGGATGTATGTAATAGCAATGTTAACATTAAAATAACGCTAATGTGTTGTTTACTACCCCGCGACCCTGAGGGAGAAGCGGCTTAGAAAACGTGTGTGTGTGTTTACAATTGCATTTAATGAACCAAAGCAATCAGATTTAAATACCTTTATTAAAATAACATCTTTGAAGCTATAAAACAACAAATGCTACTCTGAACAAAGTTTTCTTTGGAGCAGTGACGTCCCACTACTGCTACAAAAAGAAAGAAAAAATAAGAACAGTACAATAAAAGGTTGTGACATCACTTGTGTACTTTTACATTACTCAGAGGCCATGCATCACAGTGAGGCTCCACAGGTGCTCCACGATAGTGGCTCAGGCTCCGTTCTACCACCATCTTATAGTCTTACAACAGCAACAAAGCGCCACAACCATCATCATGAAATAAAGCAATTAAAACAGCGGTCACCTTTCTCATCCAGTGATAATCTCAGATCCCAATGCATAATTCATAACTGTTACTACCTTGGACAACAGTTACTGGATTGTTTATACTGTAATCTTGGGCCCATCCCCAGGCCTTTGCCCTTCATATGGAAGACTGGGGACCACTGGATTTACCAGACGGACCACTTGGTGGCAAATTTGAAATGTCAGGACTATTGCTATTTCAGTTATCTACTTGAGATATGATTGTGCTGCACTTGTGACATTCTGGTGCTTATTTGAAGCATTGTTTTCAGGTGCCATGTGTGCTTGCATTATTTTAGACAGTCTGACAATCTAGCTGCAGTAGCTTGCTCTGTGACGAACAACTGGCATGATCATGAATAAATAACCAGAGTCATTCTCTACGAGGTGCTGTTCCTCTTTAAACGTATCCAAAGAGCAATTACTGGCTATGTTTCTGGTTTTCCCTCAAGGGAGGTGGGTGGAGGATTTCATTTTCATTAAAACAAAACATCTTTTGCTCTAGAAACTAAACCAACAAGAATCATACTGTGTGCCCTCTGCTCCTCTGCTGCGGCAGCAGACTGGTCTCCGACACTCGTAAGGCAGAAGAGAGGGTCAGAAAGGCAATGTGGTTTTGGCTGCCCATCTGGGGTGGCTCCTCACTGCAGTGATTTGTGTGTGCTGGGGTGGGATTGGCTAGGAGGGTGGCGTGGGTCAGACTGCTGGGGATGGTGCGTCCGGATCAGGATCGTAGTGGTGGCTTGGCTGGGGTTGGTGGTTGGGGAGGATGTCCAGTTCGTCCACCTGAGGCCCGGGGTGCATGACCACCAGCTGATCCTGAGGGATGTCTGCAGCAGCAGCTGCCAAGTTGGTGATGGATTTGCTCTTCACACACTGAAAGTCCACATGGCGGCTCTTGCCCTCTTCTTTTTCCCAGGACATGCGGATGAAGGGCCTCTGCACATAGTTATAGATGACCTCAGGCCGACCGCCAGGACGTTTCTTCACTTTCTCTTTGTAGGTTGGATAGCCTGAGAGGGCGGAGGACCACAAGCACATTTTATTGCATTGCAGAAAAGAATAAATTCTTTTAGGTTGATTAGGGAGGCATCGATATAGAAATGATGGGCTGATACCAATAGGTAATACTGACAAATTGTACAAATTTGGAATACACACACCTGGATTAGCATTACAGAGAAATGTAACATTTATTTGTAGAGAGTTATAAAAATATTTTTAAAGCAAATATCTCCCAATACCAATGCAACTCTGAAATCCTCATCATTTATTTTAAATGTAGTGATAATATAATACAAGTTTCCCAACCCTGGTCCAGGACTACCCCCTGCTCTGCACATTTGGATGTTTTCCTTGACGCTTTTCCAAGAAAACTAATCAGTCAAATATATCTTTTTATTATAAGCCCTTATTCACAAAGTATGGTGTTTGGAGCAGAAAGACGCTGAAATGTTCAAAGCAGAGGTACTCTAAGACCCAGGGTTGGAATGCACTGTAAAGGAGCATTTGAAAACATTCAGAAAGGCATACATTCAACCTGAATCATATGCTGGGAAGTTAATTGGAATTGTGTGGTGAGAACCATTATCACATCACATAACGCATAACACATAACATCTCCTACCTTCAATGCCTAATCTGATTTTCTTCAATCCTCTCTCCTTTAAAACGGACTTGGCTACATCTCGATTCTCGATGTATTTGAAGAACCGATACAGTTTTGTACTGTAGATGACTACAAAAACAGAAGAAAAAAATGAAAATGGGTCATATGGGTAAACACCATGACAACATACAAATGACAGTTCAAAGCTGAGATTAATTCTAAATACAATAAACACAGCAGGTTTTCACTGCTGTTTGTTACAATTAAAGTTTTCTTTCCATTTCATCTTCGTTTCATCTGAAAATTGCACTTGTCTCTATATTTAAACCTCCTATGAAAGGAATATAAATAACACCACACTAATAACAGCACTTACTCTGAGAGTACTCCTCGCCCATCTGTGGTGGGTACTCTTCATCCCAGTCCACCACATCATCATCGGTCAGCACCACAACATGGCACTCCCTCTCTCCACTCTGGGCGCTGGCCACCATTAGCGGCAGCACCATCTCCTCCAGGTATGACTCAAACTGCCTTCGTGCACCGTCGTTGGATAGTTCGTGCATGAGTGCGCCTATTCAAGACACAATAGAACAAACATCTTTTGAAAACCCAGTTTAAACGCCTCTCGTCAGTTAGCACTGCACATTATGCACCAAAATCTGGTACTGCTCAATATAAAATAAAAAAATAACATTAATCTACAATTACGGTAGCAAAATTTATATTTATTAGTACAAACTTAACTATTATTTTATATCGTAAATGATTATATATTGTAATCTAATACAGCAGCAATGTAATAAACATACTGTGTATGTGTTATTATGTACTATACAGTATAGTACTGTGCAAAATTCAGAGGCTACCTTTCTTTAAATTAATTTCCAGTCAAACCAACAATCACTGAGTACAAATTATTAATTTCTTGAGCAATATTTCTGAGAAGATTATTGAAAGATACAAATAAATTTTGGACTACCAAAACTATCACCATCAGTACTTAAATTTCTCCTCTCAACGATGAAAGCTTTAAGCTACACTCTTGCTTCAGATCTGAAAAAAATCCACCAGTTGTGTATGTCCCCATCTCAACACTATGGGTCTGAAAGGATGCGCAGCTGTCAAAAAGCCTCACTGAGAAAACAAAATATACAAAAAAAAAAAAAACATTTTCTAATAAAAACAATGAAAGTATTGGTGTTCTCAGAACAATGGACTGACCACCCCAGAGTCCAGACCTCAGCATCACTGAATGAGTTTGGTATACTTACATTGTGAAAAGCAGAAAATGCAACAGACTTCTAAAACTGAACTTTGGAGTCACAGAGAAATATAAATATATGTAATAAAGGCAAAGAGTGGACACACTAATAGTGAGAAAAATGACATTATATTTATTTGTTGAGGCTTCTGTGTCATTTTCTGTTTTTTCCTCATGCTGAAACAACTTGCTCCGATAAAAAAAATAAAAATGAAAGGGTGGTCTTTTGCATAGCACTACATATAATTGATGAATATACTAAAGCACAGTCATTACAGATGCAAGTACTCTAAAAGTGTGCCATTTGCAGCTGATTATTCCAATGGAGGCACTACACATTACGTCATTTGTCTGTGTTTACCAATATGGATGCAAATTGCCACCATTTTCAATGCCCAGAGACAGAGAAAGCATTTCTCTCAGTAACATGTGCTGACATGCAAAAGGAAAGGTCAGAAGCAGGCATAAATTAACACCAAAGACAATCTGATCAATAGACATTGCGGCCAGTGACCCATATCTGACAGGCACACCAGAAACTATTGACCTATTTCCATTCTCTCCAGGAGTCTTCCACTGGATGCAGACATCCAAGACACAGCACTAATGACTCTATCTGTCTAGCATCCGGCAATCTACACTCCTGACGAATCCTTTTCCACTCAGGGAGACAGCTTGAATTTCAATGCATGTTAACAAATACTCACTCAGGTCCCTGCACTTGATGGTGCTGTAGTCAAAGGAGATGCAGAGGTAGTCACATGCCTCCCTCAGCTCGGGAATGGAGATCCCATCAGGGCAGCGGATTATCCCCGATTTGTAGTAATCCTGCCATGTAAAAAGAGAGAAAGACGCAGGGGGAAAACAAGCGGGCAGCCATTACTGCAGCGGTACTGCACACACATACACAAATAGACACACAGCAGAGTGCAGCAAATGGTTCGTCAGCTACACAACACTGCCCCCTCCCCTCATGCACACTGATGCATTCAAAACCTGCCAAATGGAAAGCACTCGAATGCACAAACAATATGGAGTGCAACAGTCCCTACAAAAAAGGAGCTCAATAGGGGCTGAGTGGTTCTGCAAAGTGGGGCTCGAGCATTTCTCCAAGCTCTCAGCGCATCCTCGTTTTCTACTGCCCTGAGCTTCATGATGGAAATGCCCATAATAAAAGCAAAGGACTTAGAAAGGAGCCAGAACTGCTACAGTGTTGGCTCACGACAGTTCCCCCTAATCTACTTCCCAGCACAGCTCGCTGTAGCATAAACAATTTCTTATTAATATCCAGAAAACAGCCTCAAACAGACTTTCCTTTTACTATTCAAAGACGACAAACAAGCACATAGCTAAACAAGAAAGTGAGGGAGAGGGTTACCTTTTTCTCTTGCTGTGTGTCTCTGGATGCTAAAGAAAACTGAGTGATCACGCGAGCACAGAAATGAAAACAGCAGCACGCTGTGCCGTATTAGTAGCTTATCCTCGAAAAGAGGCGTTGCATAACACTACACTGATTATCTTTGCTGCATTTCCTCTCTCTCTCTCAAAAAAAAAAGCAAACAAAGAAAAAAAAACCAAACCCATAACCCTCAACATGACCAATTTAGTCTAGTACGGCCCAGGCGACTTTTCACACAAGTGCAAATATTATACACTATATAAATATGATTTTAAAAAGCAGTGATTTCAAAACGTCTCCGAGGCTTATGGAAAAACTACAATTGCATGTCCCATTTGACAACATCATGCTTCAAAGCCGCTTTGTCAAGTTCAGCACCAGCAAGCAGCCCAGAAGCTTCATGAACAGACAAACCTCTCACTGCTAGAGCTGCCCAATAACAGCACAAACCAGAAAGGGAAAGTTCATAAATAAACTTGCTTTGTAAGTTAAAACACCTGCAGATTGTTTTTGATAACTTAATTGGGTTTATTTAGCAACTCTAGATAGTTGCTAAGGTGTTGCTACAAGGTTGCTATGGTACTCCAGCTTGTTATTAGGGTGTTGATTGGTGTTTGTCAAGGTGTTATGCCATTGCTATGGTAATTCAGGTTGTTGCCAAGGTGTTGCTAAGCCGTTGCTATGGTATCCCAGGTGGCTGCTAAAGTGTTGTTAGGCAACCGTTCTATTATCCCAGGTGGTTACAAAGATGTCGCTAGACCATTGCTATGCTATTCCAAGTAACTGCTAAGGTGTTGCTAAACCAATGCAATGCTATCCCATGTAATTATTGACATGCTGCTAAGTTGTTGCTGTGAACAAACACTGCACAAAAACTGTATGTCTGATGAGTTAAAAAAGCAACCTATTCAGGTGTAGTTACACAATTCAGTAAAGTACAGAAAAACAATAAGAGGAAAACAAAGAACGGTAAGTTGGCTCGAAAAACATTAACATTAACAACTATTGAAGTCAATCTGAAATCAAAATTGCCCTTTTAAACCCTGTTAATGTTAAACACAATTTATCATATCACAGACAAAACTATTGCTTTAATGTAATCTTCAATTAAAATCTTAATTCTACCCATCTCTAAAACATCTGACTTTTGATTACATCACCGCACACCAGCAGGTGGGGAAATTATTAACTAATAATATCTTGCTTCACCTCCACTTCCCACTACCACCACCACCTAATAAGAGATATTAGCTCAGAGACCCTCCCTGATACCATGTTTCACTCAAAAACACCAAGGCACTAGAATATCTGATTCTGCTAGAAAACAAGAAGGACCTAAACAGAGACCACAGCCCCCAGCGTAAGCATGATTTATCCCTGGACATCAACAGGCCTTAACACCAGACACTCTGCCTAAATCTTTGCCAAACTAAATCAGCAGCACACTTTGCTGATTCTCCATCTTTCCTTTTAAAACACTGTGAATCACTGCAATGAGCTTGAAAAAGAGCCCCTATATGCTGAAGTCATGAGGATTGTGATACTGCAGTCTAATCCAACACTTAATCAATATGCATTAAACACAGTCTAAGCAGGATATTTAAAACCTCAATAAAGACAAAGATTTCTAAAGCAAAGTGCACTCACCAGAATGGCTCGGAATACGGTAGAGCTGATGCCCTCTGCGACTTCATACTCCCCCTTCTCATTGGGCCGTGTGAAATTATACTCCCTCCCAGCTCCAAACATTCTGCCAAACACATTGTTGCTATTTCAGGATTTTTTTTTTCAATTACAATCAAAATAAACTTATTAAACATATAAAGATCCAAGTGAAGACACAAGCTCTAATCGAAGACAACAGGGCCCTGTACAAGCATTAATGCAACATGCATATTTCTCTTAAGCCTTCTAGATGACACACAACAAATACAAATACTAACATTACAAATGAAAAACAAACAAACAAACAAACAAAAAAACAAAAAACAAAATCAGATTCAGAAAAACAGTCTCACCTGCCCAGCATGGTGTTGGGCTGAGCTGTGAAGATTGCAGGGTCAACAACAAAGCGCGTGTTGTCCACAATAAGGGTGACCCTCTCTGCAGTCCTGATACTGCGGGAGCCCTCCTTGGCAGTTTCATACACATAAATCATGTCCGAGCCATGAGATTTACCATGGGAATCTCCACAGATAGAGCCGGAGGAGCAGCCCTTCTGAGGCCTGGGGCTCGTTGATCTCAACCATGAGCCCACTTCTCTGTCTCGATCTGTGGAAAGGGGGAAAAAAAAGTCAAGAGACAACCATCATCAATGCATTTAATAACAATAACAAAACAACAACAAATGTAATAATAAACAAATATAATAATAATAACAATAATAATAACAATAATAAGTGCAGTCCAATGGTAATTGGAAAGTTGTTTTGGCTCTGTACTCTAGCAAATTAGATTAGAAAGGAACCAATGAACAAGATAAAAGCTTTAAGAAGAACCACAAATTCCAGTACTTGGTTGTAATTCCTGTAACATACCCATTTTCAACTGCTGTTTTAACTTTTTCCAAGCCTTTCCTTCAGCTATTAGTCTCCTGAACTAATTTGTTTTTCCACTTTATTTGGAGTGTCCAAATTAATATCTTTTTACCTGAAAGGTCAATGAACATGTAACAGGTCTAATACAGACCATCTCAACATCCTCAACAAGCTTTTATAGATATGCTACTGTAACTGGACTTTACCTGGATTAGGTTGAAGTTAAGGTTAGTGTTATTAGAGCCAGGGTCAGGGTCAGTCTTAGGTTTTGGGTTGAGGGCCAGGGTTTGGATCAGGTTTTGTGTAATGGAAATAACATTAAGTCTACTTCATGTAACATATCAATAATACAACTACTTAGTTTAAGTAATGTAACAGTACATCTTCAAGATATTTACCTTAATGTATTCAAATGCTTCACTACTGCTATTTCACTGATATGTTGTGTTACTGATACACTGTTAAAAGTTTATTAATCATTTACAAAGGATCATTCAGAATAGTGTTACCAAAAAGCATCTCATCTTTTGAAACTGAAAGACTCTGACAGGACCTGAACCAGAATAAGATCTGTAGGTACCACTTTAGTATTCATTCATTTGCTGGTAGTCTTCACTGAGCCAGTTCAACAGCAAGCATGTCATGTTTTAAAGTTGAGGTGATATGCTTAGGATAATTATTATTAAATCACTTTGTATAGGTTAATCGCCTTCCCATCAGTCCATAAGATTATCATCTGAGAACATGATTTTGTTTTAGCAAATCATAACTCCTTGCCTTTCTGTTTTAGAGGCTCTGCAGTTTTTCACATCTTGTGGTAAACCAAAGGTCATGTTATTCTTCTTTTCGGTGTGACAATTGTTTACATCCTGCACAGCATCCTGCACATGCTGATCAGGTTTTTATTATGACTGAAATTATTCTTCTGCCCTCCACAAACCTCCATCTGTCAGACTGTTTGCCTAGTTCAAAACTTCAAAACAACGGACACTGGCACAGCTAATGTTTTGGCATTATCTCTGAATTATGTCTTTTCAGTCTGCTTTACTGACATCTCTGATCCTCATGTTGCAAGATATCAACAGCAGACTCCAGATGTCACATACAGAATCAAGGCTAGTACTTTTATTAGCTCTCTTGTGCATGAATCAATGATGCAAAAACATCCAGGTAAGGAACAACTGCAAAGCCAATTTCCATATTACAGTTCCCTGAAATAGCAGGATTATTTATAAAAGAGGGTTGTAATTCTTTTGTGCTGCTGGAGTACAGAGCCAAAACAACACAAACAGTGCCAGTTACTTATTTATGCTCTAAAATTTGTTGGGCGTCATATTCAGTCATACTCATAGACAGGATTCATATTTCATTTTGATACAATACAGTGATGTCTCTGTTTAATACATTTCTCAAAATAGCAAAAATATAGCCTAAATATGCATCTTACGCTAATGTATCTATTCATATAAACATACAATATATGAGAATGAGTTAGGAAAACCCCTGCTCTGCCAATCAGATGGTTTTATTAGTAGCACAGTAGCAATGAATATGTGCTTTATGATGTCCCATTTTAACACACTTGCTATGAGAAAATGATGCAATATAATGTAACGTATTGTTGCAGCCCTAATCTACAACCCCAATTACAATGAAGTTGGGACGTTGTGTAAAACATAAATAAAAACAGAATACAATGATCTGCAAATCATTTCCAACATATATTCAATTGAATACACTACAAAGACAAAATATTTAAATGTTCAAAACGGATAAACTATTGTTTTTTGCAAATTCACTCATTTTGAATTTAATGCCTGCAACACCTTCCAAAGAAGTTGGGACAGGAGCATGTTTACCACTGTGTTACACCACCTTTCCTTTTAACAACACTCAGTAAGCATTTGGGAACTGAGGACACTAACTGTTGAAGCTTTGTAGGTGGAATTCTTTCCTATTCTTGCTTGATGTACAACTTCAGTTGATCAACAGTCCGGGATCTTAGTTCGTATTTTCGCTTCATAATGCGCCACACATTTTCAATGGGAGACAGGTCTGGACTGCAGGCAGGCCAGTCTAGTACCTGCACTCTTTTACTACGAAGCCACGCTGTTGTAACACGTGCAGAATGTGGCTTGGCATTGTCTTGCTGAAATAAGCAGGACGTCCCTGAAAAAGACGTTGCTTGGATGGCAGCATATGTTGCTCCAAAACCTGTATGGACCTTTCAGCATTAATGGTGCCTTCACAGATGTGCAAGTTACCCATGCCATGGGCACTAACACACCCCCACACCATCGGAGATGCTGGCTTTTGAACTTTGCGCTGATAACAATCAGGACAGTCCTTTTCCTCTTTGGCCTGGAGGACACAATGTCCATGATTTCAAAAACAATTTGAAATGTGGACTCGTTAGACCACAGGACACTTTTCCACTTTGCATCAGTCCGTCTCAGATGAGCTCGGGCCCAGAGAAGCTGGCGGCGTTTCTGGGTGTTGTTGATCTATGACTTTCGCTTTGCATGGCAGAGTTTTAACTTGCACTTGTAGATGGAAAGACAAACTGTGTTCGCTGACAGTGGATTTCTGAAGTGTTCCTGAGCCCATGTGATAATATCCGTTACAGAATGATGACGGTTTTTAATGCAGTGCCTCCTGAGGGATCGAAGGTCACAGTTATTCAATGTTGGTTTTCTGACTTGCCGCATACTTGCAGAGATTTCTCCAGATTCTCTGAATCTCTTGATGATATTATGGACTGTAGATGATGAAATCCCTAAATTCCTTCCAATTGCATGTTGAGAAACGTTGTTCTTAAACTGTTGGACTATTGGCTCAAGCAGTTGTCCACAAAGTGGTGAACCTCGCCCCATCCTTGCTTGTGAACGACTCAGCCTTTCAGGGATGCTACCTTTATACCCAATCATGACACTCACCTGTTTCCAATTAACCTGTTCACCTGTGGAATGTGCAAAACAGGTGTTTTCTGTTGCCCCTGTCCCAACTTCTTTGGAGGTTGCAGGCATCAAATTCAAAAAGAGTGAATATTTGCAAAAAACAAAGTTTATCCGTATGAACATGAAATATCTTGTCTTTGTAGTGTATTCAATTGAATATAAGTTGAAAAGGATTTGCAAATCATCGTATTCTGTTTTTATTTATTTCATTGGAATTGGGGTTGTATATAATAGAAGATTAATGGTATAATACTAACCACGATACAATGATGCAATACCATATAAAGACATGTTACAGCCCTAATTATGGGGGTATACTAGGCCTGAAAGGTATACCTGTATAAAATGAATACCAGTATGACATGATATGTATTTTGCCACACTGTAGATCCTGTCATAAGCCCTAAACAGCAAACCACAAAAAACACCCAAGGCAAACTAACCATGAGCATGAACAGCTTAAATAGATCTTATAAACTCAAAAATAAGCGCATTTTAGACCAAAAGAGCTAACTGCACTGCTGAGGGCAAATTGTGATCGAGTGAGGAGGTATAAACAATAAACCATGATAAAGCTGCAAACTGTCTCATGGTGGTTGGTTAGTTAAGATTAATATTAAGGACTACTTCTACTACTACTATTACTACTACTACTAATAATAATAATAATTAGATATCATCATCATCATCATCATCATCATCATCATTATTATTATTATTATATTATTATTATTATTGCTGTTGTTGAAATCTTGACATCATACCGCTATCACCTGAAAACACATGCACAGACATTATGGCTTGGCATGATGGCAAGTATGCTTAGGATGAATTGGGTTGTCCCTGTCTCACCGCTGAGCTGCTGTCGTGTAGGTGAGGTAACGTTTCTGATGCAGGGTGTGAGCTGGCCCTCAGCTCTCTCGTGGGATGAGTCCCTGGAGCGGTCTCCAGAGCGACGCCTCTCCCTGCAGCGCTCCAGGCCACTGCTGGCCCCATGTCCATGACTCATTCTCACCGCCTCAGCCTCCAGCTGAGAACCCCGGGGCTGACTACTGCAGCAACGCACAAACACAGGTGCACAAGAGGCAGAAGTCAGACAGAACCATGAGGAAATGCATGCGCACACTAACCTATAATGAGGAAGTGGGGTGACTGAGTGCATTGCTGCAGTCTGGAATACGCAGCAACAGTCTGCAGTAAACTAGACTGAACTGAACTACTGCAGTTTAACAAATGCTGTAAAATGGCCAAGACTGCGGCGAGAACAAATTAATGTGAAACATACGTCTTCAGTACTGCGCAAAGGTCAGGAAACACTGTTCATTTGTTACTCTCCTTGATAAAAGCTCATGCCATAAGGCATTAAGAGATTTTGGGTCTATAGCCATGCTACAATCAAGAGTGCCATTCATATTCACCTTTTTCCTCAAGTTTTTGAACCCCACACCATAGAGCACGTTCAGCATAATGGTAGGCACATAAATACTTTATGTAATTTTTTGAACACTTTTTAAAGTGTTTTTTAAAACAGTTATTTAATTTTACACAAAAGCCTCAACAACTAAACATTTTTTCAGTATTTATTGTGTCCATTGTTTTTGCCGTTATACAGCTTCCATTCTTATTAGGAGACTCATTCCAGTTTTTCAAAGAAATCTAGAAGGATATTTTATAGTTTCGATCTTCGAAGCATTCGGTTGCATTTTCTGCTCCTCACAATTCAAGTCATTTTAAACCCACTCGTTGATGCTTAAGTCTAGACCCTGGGAGGTCTGTTCATTGCTCTCAGAACACCAGCATTTTATTTGCTTGATTTACATATTTCCTCCTTTTTCTGTATATTACCTTTTCTCAGTAACCACTACACATCCTTTCAGACCCACAGCGTTGAGTTGTCTTTTCTCAGTGGAAAGATGGAGAGAAACATCTGTTTTTTTTTGTTGTTTTTTTTTTAATGTTTAGCAAGAGTGGAGCTTAAGTGTCTCCTAGCTCTCAAATATGAAACCTTTAAGTAATATCATAAACTCTGGTTCAGGAAAGGCGGCACGGTGGCGTGGTGGGTAGCGCTGTCGCCTCACAGCGAGGAGGGCCTGGGTTCGATTCCCCGGCCGGGTGATCAGGGTCCTCTCTGTGTGGAGTTTGCATGTTCTCCCCGTGTCTGCGTGGGTTTCCTCCAGGTTCTCCGGTTTCCTCCCACAGTCCTCCCAAAGAGATGCAGTCGGGCCTATTGGACATGCTAAATTACTCCTGGGTGTGAGTGACTGTCTGTGTCTGTCTGTCTGTCTGCCCTGCAATGGACTGGTGACCTGTCCAGGGTGTATCCTGCCTTCCGCCCAATGACTGCTGGGATAGGCTCCAGCACCCCCCGCGACCCTGACGGAGAAGCGGCTTAGAAAACGGATGGATGGATGGTTCAGGAAACTCTTGTTTTTTCACTTATTATGTTTCCCCTTTCTAATCAAGTGAGTTGCCTTATATCTAACCTCCTGAGAAACAGCACTAGAAAAAAAGAATACCTTGTTATTAATGCCAATTTTGACTGCAAATTACATAAATGAATGATATTCTCTTGACTTCTGCACAGTACTGTACACATCTATATACAAATTTGAATGGCTGTAGCTTAGTGCTTTTTTTCAATTCCACTCAAAATAAACTTATTAAACGTGTAAAGATCCAATTTCCACTAATTAACAAGTCATGAGCTTGAGCCCTGTGTCCTTGACCAAGTCACTGACCCAAATCGACACTGCCAATGTATTTAGATGCCCTTCAACTACTTTACAAAAAAGCTAAATAACAAACACAAATACTTGACATGAGAGCACACATAACTATGGTATGGACAATGTAACCTTTGGTAGGTGATGACACTGATTATGATATTGATGAATTTCAGTCTGACTTACTGCTTACAGTAATGCTGCAGACATTGAAAATTAACTATTTTAAACAATGGATAGTGCAAATTGTGCAACATTAACAAGTACAGATCCTAACTAGGGTATCATTTAGGACCACTTCTAAAAGCAACCAACCCTTCTGTGTGGAATGCAGACCCTATTTTTAATAAAATGTGTCTTAATCTTTAGGGACCACATTACACAATATGATGACGCTTGTGACCCAGTAAAAGCCCTTGGGGCAAGGGCGCAAGAGCACAGAGTGAAGATGAACAGCTTTGGCATAAAGACTGGAGTTCAAAACATTTCCCTTTGTCATCCTCACAGAGAGAGACATCCGCTTGTTCCTTTCCAGGCCCACACAAACACTAGCCTACCACAAACCCAGTCAAGCGTTTGGGGGCCCAAATTTTCTGCTGGTTGAATAGATGAATAGGCTGGAAATAGTACTCATATTAGTGGAGTGAAAGTCTTTGACCCCATCCAGCTTCCTGGGTTTCTGCTTCCTTGCACTACAGAACGAGCCAAATGCCATCTGACCCCATTAACCAACTCAAGCATGTGGCCATCAGCCAGATTTTTTTTAATCAGAGCACTGTTATACCTCACACCAGCTAAAAATTGAAAACATGAATGTGGTATATAAATGCATGTTATAGGATACGCTCTGTCTATCCATAACAGCAAAGACGTTTTCTGTAGAACATCTGGAAGAGATGCTATGGGAGTGATTAATTTGTCTCTAAGCAAAGTACAAGCTTTGTTATGACTGGTCAACACAGAGAAGCCTACCACACAAACTCATGTCCTCTAACTGCCAACATATATAATTGCATTAAAAAGTTTGACCCCCCCCCCTCCCCCCTCTGGCTGAATTCCATTTTTATGGTTTTCTAAATGGAAATTAAATACAAACCCCTTCACAATCACTCTTTCATTCAACATTTTGGGGGGGGGGGCACGGCAATAAAAAGTGTGCGCTAAAATTTGCAAACATGTTAAAAAAACATTCAAAGCCTTCAAAACATTGCATTAAAATGTAAAACTGCACTGCTGGTCTCTTATGAGTGGCTCTCATTTGCTGTATTTCATGGAAACCAGTCAATGGTAAAAAATCTGAGTGCATCCTATCAGAGTAAAGTGGGAAGGGAGGGGCAGGACTTCTCCTGTGCAGGCACTCAGGCTCAGATGACTGAGCTTTTTCTTTTCCAGTCACTTATAAATCACAGAATTTGCATCTGTAGCTCTACAAACTAGTACCCAGTGGTAAATAATAAGAGCTCTACAGAATCAAGACATTTTGAGCACATAAAATAATGAAAATAAAATCTTCAAGAGACCTTAAGATGAAAAACCTGAACGGAATCTGCTTATAAAACTTTGAAGCGTTACACAAACCTAGCAGGAACCAGTTTCCATATCTTGGTATCTTGTATTTCTGTGTTTCCTCTATAATTAGCTGGAGGTTTCAAATCATGTATGATGGAAGCAAGAAAACACTAAAGTATGCATAATTTATTTCACTCGACCTTGAAAAACTGGCATAACAACCAAGAGATTTTTACACCTTATCTAATGTAGGTCGAGTATCTCAGACATCCTTACATTCAGGAATCCTGGCAGTCTGAGCTGTGCTGCCCCCTATTGTTACTACTCACGGGTCTGAGCTGTGCTGTGCTCTGCTCTCCACCCTCAAGGTGTCAAAGTCACACTCAGTGAGAGCCTCATCGGCTAGTCCTGAAAACGAGTCGAGTTGAGGACCTTTTTCTGCGCGCACTCGTTCCTCTAGCGCTCTAACGGGGACGGGACGCGTTGTGTTACTTAAAGAGAAAGTCACATCAATAATTCATCGCTCGCTGAGTCTGCTGCTCTTAACGCTGAGCGGATCGACTGAGGTTAGAGTCCGCACCTGCTTTACAATCGCTCAAACAAAAGGACACGAGGCATCGACAGAATAATTCATTTAACGTGGTAGCCGTGCGTCCCCTTTCGAAGCTAATCACTGCATAGCTACGCATACCACCCCACAAACGCACGCGCGCGCGCGCGCGCTCTCATCGGACACCGCGCGAGCGCCTCTTTCTCTCCTTTGTTCCCCCGGTCCACCTACCCGTCCGCCTCGCCCGGTGACCGAAAGCCGAAGCAGCAGCTCGGGAGCAGCTGGGGGACGATGGCTCGCAGGACTCTCGCGCCTTCACACCACGCAGGCTTGCCCGCGCGCTCAGCATCCTCGGGCATTCCTTTCAAACTTCAGCATATTTCGAGCACGCTCGGGCTGAGCAGGCTCGCGCTGCCGCTGCCGCTGATGCTGCTGCTGCGAGGCGGGCACGGTGCTTCTGCTGCCGCTCGGTGGCACGATAACCCGGAGCAGCGCCTGCCTGTTTGAATGGCTGCTCTCTGTGACACGGAGACGGAGCCGGGCTGACGTAGACGGAGCCCTAAAAATACATCCATTAAACACAAAAACGTGCTCCCCCCCTCTAACAGCCCACCGGGCACTTCTCCTAGAACACTATCGCTGCTATGCACATTAGCATATAAGAGTTTATATAAAAAAAAAATACGATTTTATGCACGTAGAAAAAACTGTATGCATTTCATTTTATACGTCTCAGTAAATGCAAGGGGGCGTTTTTAATACCTTATCTTGGACCACTCTAAACCTTATATCAAAAGCCAGCGTTCAAAAGTTTGGAATCACCCGTCATAATAATAACTGCTGATTTTTAATTCGACTCGCACAGTGTTGACTGAAGTCCTAAATGCTATAGGCTTTCTAGGAACACAAAGTTTGTAAATGAGAAATAATGTTCTGTGATTATTTACTTCTAGTAATTTCTTGATGTAGATTTGATCACTTTCAAATATGAGGCATTCTGCGTGTTCATTTTATTCTAACTTAATTCTCATCGTTATATGACTCTCTCAGTCATTATGCCACCATTTTTAGCTCTGGTTGAAATATGTCAAGCATTATTTTACAAATGGAATCTAAATAATTGTGTGGCTTGAAATGCCATTCAACTTGCTTGTCTCGAGAGACACTGTAGTCTAAATGTTCAGATCTGTTCCGAATTTTCCTTCGTTGCTCATAACGCAGCATACTTGACTTCATTCAACATGTCGCAGGAAATGTGATTAGCATTGTTGACCACACTTACACAATAATAACAACCAAAGGAATCGTGCCACAAAATGAACACCTGAACACAACGATCTGATCTGATCACTTTGCAAAGGAAACCATGGAGAGACAGGAGATGCTGTGGTTGGTTAGTGTAGTGGGTAACAGCTCTGCCTTCTATGCTGTAGACTGGGGTTCAATCCACCACCAGGGCAAGCACCCTACACTATACCAATAAGAGTACTTGGGCAAGACTCCTAACACCACCTTGGCCTGCCTGTGTAAAATGATCAAACTGTAAGTCACTCTGGATAAGAGTGTCTGCTAAATGCCATAAATGTAAATGTAAAGTGCTAAAAAGTTCCAACAAAGGGAAAAATGACTGGGATGTGATTATGGCACATATTTAGAGAGGTTTAAAAGGATGCAGACTAACACTGACAAAAGAGAAAACGGTGTAATGAGCCGTGACTCAGGCAAAATCAATATTTTCTTGTCTTTTGTGACCATCCTAACCATGAATGGAAAAAACCCTAAAGATAAACGCATAAAATAGTTATTATCAAAGATACAAAATATAATGTATACTAGTAATATCACAGTACTGCGAAAGGAACAATGTAGAAAAAGGGGGTCCGAATCTTTCACCAGCGACCTTGAGCCCTCGAGAGCTCCTTTCTATTTAATTACTGTTAATTCCTATATGAAAGTACGTGTGTGAAAAGGGGTTAAGTATATTACATCTAGTTTCAAAAGACACAAAGAAAGCCCTTGAAAGAGTTTAACAAGGAAAAGTACAACGAAAGCACTTTTAGCACATAATGCCTTCATTTACCCCGGTTTACACAAGCTCATATGTGTAGTAATCAAGCATATCATTATACAGCTTATCTTTATATGACAATTTCCTAAAGTTCAATTGACAGACCACACCTTCCTTTTAACAAAAGATCTGTAATATGAAATACTGTATATATACACACATGACTGTAGCATAGCAGAAGATATTCATGAGTTAACATACGTTGCTTATTGCCCCAGCCACTACATTTCACATTTTAGCCACTACAAATGCAGAGCCTGTGAACGGAGTACCCACAGAGACTTTTTTCCCCTTTTAACAAACCACCAAGCTGAATTTTCATAGATTTCACAAATATCCACCATTAATAATAAACCACTACTTTTCACTCTCCTGCATGAGACCCAGAGCCTGACTGGTCAGACACAGAACTAATTCCATTGTGCTATGTAGGTGAAGACTTTAATAATGTTTTTTTAAAGAAACACCTGACAGTTGTTTTTGCTACTGAGGCATGTTTGTTCATTTTAAAATAATGTATACATGACAAATATGTTTCTATAATCCTAGCCATGATTTCTTAATGTATGCAAGTAGTATAAACAAGTTTATGCTGTAACAAAAGTGTGTTAGTCTTAAGGTTCAAGGCAAAGAACGGATTCCCTACATGTGTCCCACTCACACACAACCTTAATCTTCAGCTCCTTCTGTTACTAACAGGTGTTAATACATTTAGCTCCTCAAAAGCTTAATCAAACCAGCCACAACAATGGAATAAAATCTGCTGTTCTGACAGACTCCACACACATAGCTGTAGATCCTACATAAAAATCAAGATCAAACATGAATAAGTTGAAGAAAATGTATGCATTTCTAACAATATCACAATATCACTAATATCACTAACAGCGCATTTGATCTTAGAATAGAGGTTCTCATTTCTGGTCTTGTGAACCTACTTCTTCTGTACAGTTTAATGTTTTCTATCCTCAGTACTCATTTATTAGAATTATAAAGTGTCTTTCATAAGTTACATCTAGTAAATTATGGAACCTAAAACCTGAGAACTCTGTCTTGGACAAGTGAAGTATCCTCAAGAAATCTGTGGTTGAGGAATTAAGGATGACTCATCATGGTGTGTGCAGACATTTAATGAAAATGTTATGCCACTTGTTATTCTCAGATATCTGCGTAGCACCATTATCTGTTCACATGTAATCACATTCCCTGTGATTGTGGGAACTACCTTCTTCAGATTAATTACATTTTTGTGGCACTGGTAACCGTAATTGAAAACTCTATACAATGAAGTATTTTTTGTGCTGGCACTGCACAAAACAAAAAAAAAAAAAAAAAAAGACTTCCTACCTTGAGTGTCTGTAAACTCGTCGAGTTCGGCAACTTGTTCTCTGCTCGCAGTTTTCAGTGTCACTGGAGTTGCTGTCATAAGAGATGGGACGCGCAGCCATCGTTCCAGATTAAACTGTCTTATTGCAGTTGATGGGTCAGCAAGTGGCATGCCCTACCAATGAAAAATAAAAATTAGTCAGCTACATACACGCATTCAAAGGGCTCGCATTGGTCTAGCTTTTACTTATTTTAAATTATTCAGAAAGCAAAATCTCCAAAACATACACAGCAAGTTAATCAACCATTTACAAACAGAAGTAATACACTCAGCAACCTTTCTTCTCAGAAAGCTCTACCTTGAACTTCCACCCAATGAACACTTCTTCAGGTGTGCAAATACAGACGCTGTGCTCTGCTGAAGCTGATCTTTAATTAAGGGCTAAAGGACGGCTAACACAATCTGGGCATCAACAGATGGACTAAAGTCTAACTGTACACCAGCAAGGTGGAGCTACAAGGAGGGGGGTTCTAATGAAGTGTACACTGAATGTACAATTAAAACCCTATATGCATTTTGAGCAAAATATTGTGTATTTATACTTTGGTAATGTCCAAAAAGTGCAGAGCTATGATGAAAAATATTTTCATGGGAATTCCAGCAGTTTTTCACAGTTTTTTTGCACAACCAAATAATTACAATGCAACAAAATCATTCAGAGAGGATTGATATGAAATTCTAGAGAAACTTTGAGTCCGAATTTTTCACAACGTCGATGATAGGAACCCTACGTCTATAAGCTTAATGCCTGTAAAAGCTACATCAGAAAAGTTAACAAATGAATAGGTTATGAGTATACTGCCTGATACTGCCTATACTGTTGTTTTATGATAGCTTTTTTTTTTTATTTCTTTTTTAAATCCATTCATGGCAGAGAGGTAAATGCGTGTCATCATTAGGTAAAATAGTTCCGGATGAAAACCTTCTGTTTCAATCATCAACATTACATGTAAAATCTCAGAAGAGATATGCAGTTTCATTGGTCGTTTGGACAGTAAATAAAATGGTTATATTTGCAATGCAGACACTACAACCCCTGGTTCCTACAACCACAATTATAAAGAAATCCAAGAAAGTGAGTTATGCTTCTACAAACTTCTACAATGAAACATTTCACAATAAACCACTCTGGATGACTTTGT